>NC_084628.1:41482007-41784507 GCF_033978795.1 Nerophis ophidion | reverse complement strand
AAAAAAGTTGACGGAAGCGAAGAAGAGGCTGGAGAGCAATCACGTGAGCGCGCACGGCGTGTCACGTGACGTGCACGCGTTGTGTACGTTTTATTTCGGAAATGACTCGTCTTTTTTTTTTTAATTATTATTATTGGTGGGTTTTTTTTTACAAAAAAACTAAATTTATAATTCACACAGAAGTAAAAAAATATATATATACAGATGGAGTAACTTAACCGAGGGTTTATTTATGTCACCTATAGTGTATAAAACTACAAAATAACAAACACGGACGCTCGAGTTTAACACGAGGACCACTTTATTTATTTTATTTTCGAAACCTCTGCTCCGCCGCAACGTGCCACCACTTCCGCTCTTTGCGCCTTCAAAATAAGAGCTCAAGGCATCACTAGACCTAATACTGGGGCACAAATAATTCATGTGAGCGTGCAAAGCGCGCAAGCAAAAACATTTTTAGCACTTATTTATCATAAAAAATACATAAATAGTGCTTTAAACTATGAAATCATATCAGATGATGTTGTATGGATCTTTGATTAACCACCTGAAATTAACTAATGCATTTGACCTACTTGTGCACTTTTTTACTCCAGACTTCTAAACTGCTACTGGTAAAAGCAAAAAGGAAGAGCAATGAATCTTTTTGAAATATATATTGCAGTAATTATCTGCAAATTTAACATCTACAAAAGTAAAACAAAAAATAAAGCACCTCTACATTTCTGGGTTCTTTTATATTATTTAATTATTTCCATTTATGGCAATGTGGCTAATCCTATTTCAGACACACAAAACTATAAAATATACACAAAACAATAAAGCCACAGTCGTAGAATAAATGAACAACTGTTGTGTGTCTGTTCAGGGAATCATTTTCTGTGAAGTAAACTGTAACGTCTCCTTTTCATTTTTGCAAAGTGGTCAATCACTCTGGAAAGACATGGAAATATTACAGTAACTGTTATACAGTTGACCAGTGGTTCCCAACTGCTGGCTCCTGACATAAAAGTGGATTGTGTGTCATTTTCAGTGAGTCGCAGTCAGATGTGTGCATGAAAAAAAAAAAAGTTTAGGGAGAAAAAAATCTAATTGTGGCAACAAAACCAGATATTTTTAGACATTTTTCTAGTGACTATTAGTGAGTATTTTAGCAAAAAACAAACCGACTAACAAGCTGAAGGAGGACTCAGGACACACATGGAAATATATTTTTTTTAAATCTAAATGGGGCAACAAAACCCGATATTTTCAGCCATCTTTCTGAAAACAAATACAGAAATGTTACTATTTTTTCTGGAAACAAAACCAGATGCTTCAGCTGTAGCCATTTTTCTGGTGACAAAACAAGATTATTTTAGTCAAAGTCACAGCGATTAACAGGACAAGTCTACTGTGCTATTTTTATGTGAAATAAACTTGAATGATTTAAAAATGTGGCTCACGACTTGATGATGTGGAAAAATGTTTTCTTCCTGAAGATAAAGCATTTGACTCACAAATGCTTACTCCAAATCATCATTGATGCAGAACCAGCAGACAATAACCAACATTATGTTTCATGTTTATTGGAAATCCCCCCGACAGCTCATACAGCAAATGAATATGTTTGTCTTCATACAAGGAAGAACGTTAGCTAACTTAGCATCAACTTAAGACAATGATGTTGCCTAACTAGCTAGGACTTCACTTACATCTCTCATTCCTCGCTTCTTCCCTGCTGCGGGCGAATAACTTTCTGATATCCATCTAGGAGTTACAGTTTGGTCAAATCGAAATCAAAATAATATTATTAACAAATTGTTGTTGGCTAATGTTACCTACCTCAGCAATGATTCGCATCCCCTCTCTCTCTCTCAACTCAATTTTTGATAGACACGTGAATAAATTACCATATTAATTAGCCATGTGCTCATTGTTACGTGGAGTGAATACAGTAGCAATCAATTACCATACTAAGTAGTATGTGGGCCGTTGTCTATGTTATGTAGACTTAAAACTCTGAAGCGTTTTTTTTATTGGGGAAATTTTTACTTGGGCACTGCTGATCAACACTGGGGCACGTGCCCCAGTGAAATCTGTCTGGTGACGCCACTGCTCTATAACAGTGTTTTTCAACCTTTTTTTGCCAAGGCACATTTACTGCGTTGAAAAAAATCCGGAGGCACACCACCAGCAGAAAAAAAAAAAAAAACGAAACGCAGTTGACAGTAAAAAAGTCGTTGTCGCAATTGTTGGACATGACTTTGGAGTGAATTCAATTGAATATGGGTTGAAAAGGATTTGCAAATCATTGTATTCTGTTTATATTTACCTCTAACACAATTTCCCAACTCATATGGAAACGGGGTTTGTATTTATCACACAATTGTTTTTTCTTTATGTTTTAATGCTGTTTCTGTAAGCAATGCAATTTCCCCATTTTGGGATAAATACAAGTATATTCTTTCTTATCCTAAAGAAAACATGGTACTATACATTATGACAGAGATGGAGCAAGGCATTTTTTGAAAAAATATTGACTCCCTAGTGCCAAATATGATAATGGTATGGTCTTAGCGTTTTTATTTACATCATTTTATCTCTATATTGCCCTTATTAATGTCAAAATGGAAGATAATCTGTATGCAGTGGCAGCTTAGTACAGTGGTTCTATTCGTACAGGAAAATATTCAGAAGTCCCACAGTCAACATCACAAGGCCGCTAACAGCCAATGACTTCAAGGACCTCAACGAAGACAAGATGACAACACGCAGACGAAGCAGAGACAAGGCAAAATCACAAGGTCTCAGCACATTCCGTCACGTATTGTGCATCCTGGGCCTGCTTTGCATAATATATGTGACCACTCCTTTTAGAGGCGGCCTCAGTTATGTTGACTGTGGAACTCCTGAATAAATAGAGGGACGCGGGAGATGAACCTTAGAGCGACTGTGACTAAGTGTGCAGCTCCATGCGTTCTCCTCATGAGCTAAATTGAACTCTGTCTCTGCATGGTTCCTTGCTTCTTGTCTGTTTAATAGTTGTCATCAATGTTTGAACCTGGCAGTTTCTCACGTAGGCATTCTGTGATGTCCTACTTAGTCCGACTTCACCTCTCAAAATACCCTAATTGATGTCACCACATGGACACGGTTGCAGAAATACTGTCCAGAAACACACTTGCACTCAACTTTGCATTGACACCCCTCAACAGTGGACAAAACTTACTATTTTTCATTCAACATTCAATAAACTCACTTCAGTAATTAAAACATACTGTATCTAATGTGGTACTGTCAAAATTAAAATAATTGTATTAAAAAAAAAATGAAACATGAAAAAATAAAGAAATAAAATATTTGAGCTTACAATTTGTAGCGCCCATTCGACACCATATAAGCCAGGGGTGCCGGTAGTTGGTTGATATGTGTGAAAGTCGCAGGCAAACCATTTGACTGCCGGGATAGCTTCCGTGTCGGTCGACCTCGTCTCACAAGATGTAGTTTCTCTTTAAATATCCTTCTTGAAAATGGCCGTGCAAATATATATACATTTTGCACTCCTTTGTGAGTACCCGGGAGTTTTCTGTGGCATTTTAAGGCTTGTATGGCTCCGGTGCCACTTCCGGTTTTCGCAACTTGTGATTGGATACTCACTTGGGACCCTCGAGTGAGTATCCAATCACAGGACGCGTAAATGTCAGGGCCAGCTAGAAGGACCCCCTGCTTGGCACTCAGCATCAAGGGCTGGATTTGGGGGTTGAATCACCCAAAATGATTACCGGGCATGGAACTGCTGCTGCCCACTGCTCCCCTCACCTCACAGGGGGTGAACAAGGGGATGGGTAAAATGCAGAGGACAAATTTCACCACACCCAGTGTGTGTGACAATCATCAATCAATCAATGTTTATTTATATAGCCTTAAATCACAAATGTCTACTAGGACTACGACATCCTTGAAAGAACCCACATAAGGGCAAGGAGAACTCACACCCAGTGGGACGCCAGTGACAATGGTGACTATGAGAACCTTGGAGAGGACCCCATATATTTGGGCAACCCCCCTCTAGGGGACCGAAAACAATGGATGTCGAGCGGGTCTAACATGATACTGTTGGCTATGGAAATTGTCTATCAACTGTATGTATCCGTTCGCTTACAGTGCGCAGACGCCCGCATTGTTGATCCTGAAGGCCTCTGGCAGATTTGGTACAGCATGGCAACATTAGCTAGCTGAATTCTGATTGGATACAAACTCTAACCTACAAATAACAGCACTGAAAGGAGCATAAAATGACATGAAGAGAATATGAATACTTTTAGATATTTAGGGAAAGTAAATTAAAAATGACTTCTATCTTTAATTATGATCATGATTTGTGGTTACGTTAGGCCAGCAGAGAAGGCCTAACCACTGCAATTATATGTATATTTTATTCCAAGGTATATTCCCCTGTAAAAAAGCATGATTTTGCCTAAAAATGTATTAAACACGGTAGGAGGCCACAGGGAAGACCCAGGACACGTTGGGAAGACTATGTGTCCCGGCTGGCCTGGGAACGCCTCGGGATCCCCCGGGAAGAGCTGGGGAGAGGAAAGTCTGGGCTTCCCTGCTTAGGCTGCTGCCCCCGCGACCCCACCTTATATAAGCGGAAGAAGATGGATGGATGGATGTATTAAACAGTCCCGATTTTGTTTGTGTTTTGCCATAAAACATGGCTCAAGTATGCAGACACATGCTTGTTTCACTAGCGTCCAGGAACATGAATCTGTCAGGCACTTTACCGGTTCTTTACCTCTCTGACTCCTTCCTGACCCCCGACTGGTGTCAGGCAACAGTATCTAATGGAGTTGATTTCATTTCCATGAATGCCATTTTGAATTTCTCATAATTCACCAGTGGAGTTGTCAGACAATTTAATCGGAGGGTGACAAACGGCCTTTCTTCTGGCTGCAGACGGAGGTGAATAGCTCATTAATTTCCTGACCAAATATCAGCCTCTGCAGTAGAGCCCATACAGCACAAGATGGGGGAAGATCATCATTCATTATTGCATTAATCATATCTGCATGCAGGCAAGATTGTAAATCCGGTGAGAGGTAGCATTAATCCCTGGAACTAGTTTGTAAATGTCCAGAAAATTGTTCATGTGTAGTGCTGCAAGGATTAAAGAGAACGGCGCCGTAAGTTCTGGTAGGGGTTTTCCCTGGTAGTACGGTTCTTTTTGTCAAGTGTCAATAAAATCACCCGAAACCTGGTCTGCACTGAACAAGCGGACGGAGACTGCTTAAGAAACAGGTCTTGATCTACTTGCAACAGTTCGCAGGTTGTTGATGATTGTGGGGAAGCGCATTTGACGGCGGGGCAGGGCACGCTGCAGCCCTGCCCAAGATGGCGGCAAGGAGGCGGAGAATGCAGCGGAGCGACGCCGCCGCAATCTAATTCAGGTGCGTGGATCACACACCGGGAAACGATTAACATTTCGCCTGATGATGTATGAAGGGGAAAAGGAGGAGAGATCAAAGGAGGAGTCGGAGAGCCGGCAACAGCGACCAAGCAGCAAGAGAGGAAAAGACACGAGAGGCGGAGACGCGGCCCGGAAGCAAGACGCGAGAGACGAGGAGCGAGACACGGAGCGCAAGCAGTGGGAGCGACGAAGGCGGAAAATACATCTGATATTAAAAAATAAGTCAACCCTGCTAAAAGCGATGTCCTTCCTGGGTGGTCAGTGGAACCTGAGCGGCGACAGGGAAAGGCGTCCACAATGATCATTTCCGCTGTCCTCACCACTCTCTGCAGAGACTTCCAGTCTGAGGCACTGCAGGCTCCAGTTCAGGGATACAGTTGGTCAGTAGGCCCTCTATAGTGCCTCCTTAGAATGTGCTGAGAATGGGGCTCTTTTTACAAGACTTCCGATGTGTAGAGACCAGGTCATATCGTCAGTTATCTGCACCCCCAGGAACTTGGTGCTGCTTACCATCTCCACTGCTGTGACGTTGATGAAGGACGGAGCGTGGCTAGACCAGTGCCTTCTGAAGTCAACTATGATCTCCTTGGTTTTGTCGACGTTCAGGACCAGGTTGTTGGGTCTGCACCAGTCAATCAAATATTTCACTTCCTCCATGTAGTCCATGTCGTTGTTGTCACAGATGGGGCCCGGATGTTGTGTCGTCCGCATACTTCACAATGTGGTTAGTAATGGACCTAGCGCAGCAATCATGGGTCAGCAATGTGAACATTTAATGCTTATTCAGACTGAAATGACCAACTATGCAATTCATACTAATTTAGCAAGCTTTGTGTTGTTAATTTTACAATGGAAACAAAGTATTGGTCATTTAAAAGTAGCAGGGGCAAGCATAATGAATGAGTCAGTAACCATTGTATCCATCCATGTATTTTCTACCCATTATACCCTTCGGGATCGCGGGGGGTGCTGGAGCCTATCTCAGCTACAATCGGGCGGAAGGCGGGGTACACCCTGGACAAGTCGCTACCTCATCCCAGATAGACAGACATTCACACACTAGGGACCATGTAGTGTTGCCAATCAACCTATCTCCAGGTGCATGTCTTTGGAGGTGGGAGGAAGCCAGTCCATACAGAAAAATCCCCAGCGCAAGATCTAACCCAGGACCGTTGTATTGTGAGGCAGACGCACTAACCCCCTCTCCAACTGTGCTGCCCAGTAACCAATGTAAGTCAAGTAAATTATAACCATGCAGTCTCCTACTTTAAGTTGTTCTTTATTCACAACTCATTTACATTAGAGCAACAATCTATTGTTTACCTGCGTTGTCTTCAGTGCGTGTGTTCATAAGTGATGAATGAATGAATGTTTATTTATATAGCCCTAATCACACGTGTCTCAAAGGACCTACAAATGATGAATGTTTATTTATGTAGCCCAAAATCACAAGTGTTTCAAAGGGCCTAAAAAGTGGGTCTAGCATAATGTGAAAGTCCAGTCCATAGTGGATCTAACATAACAGCAAGAGTCCAGTCCATAGTGGATCTACCATAATAGTGAGAGTCCAGTCCATAGTGGATCTAACATAATAGTTAGAGTCCAGTCCATAGTGGATCTAACATAATAGTGAGAGTCCAGTCCATAGTGGGGCCAGCAAAAGACCATCCCGAGTGGAGAGGGGTCAGCAGCGCAGAGATGTCCCCAACAGGCGAGCGGTCCACCCCGGGTCCCGACTCTGGACAGCCAGCACTTCATCCATGGCCACCCGACCCTTGCCCGCCCCGTCCACAAAAGTGGGTCTAACATAATGTGAAAGTCCAGTCCATAGTGGATCTAACATAATAGTGAGTCCAGTCCATAGTGGATCTAAAATAATAGTTAAGAGTCCAGTCCATAGTGCATCTATCATAATAGTGTGAGTCCAGTCCATAGTGGATCTAACATAATAGTGAGAGAATCCAGTCCATAGTGGGTCTAACATAATAGTGAGAGTCCAGTCCATAGTTGATCTACCATAATAGTGAGAGTCCAGTCCATAGTGGGGCCAGCAAAAGACCATCCCGAGTGGAGACAGGTCAGCAGCGCAGAGATGTCCCCAACAGGCGAGCGGTCCACCCCGGGTCCCGACTCTGGACAGCCAGCACTTCATCCATGGCCACCAGACCCTTGCCCCCCCCCTTCCACAAGGGAGAGGGGGGCAGAGCAGAAAGGAAACGGCAGATCAACTGATCTAAAAAGGGCGTCTATTTGATTGATTGAAACTTTTATTAGTAGATTGCACAGTTCAGTACTTATTCTGGGTATCACCCGAATAAGTTTTTCGACTTGTTTAAGTCGGGGTCCACGTTAATCAATTCATGGTAAGGCTAACAAGGCTAGAGTATACAAATGATGGGACTTAAATGCTTCTACTGAGGTAGCATCTAGGTAGCACTCTAGAATGCCCTCCCGGGCATTCTAGAGTGCTGGAGACCGAATAGAAAACGCTCTATAGCCCGCAGACTTTTTTGGGCTCTGGGAATCACTAATAAGCTGGAGTTCTTTGAAGGCAGATTTCTTGCCGGGACATACTGTATGGTACAATACAATCGGCGAGATAGGCTGGAGCTAGACCGTGTAATATTTTATACGTAAGTAGTAAAACCTTAAAGTCACATCTTAAGTGCACAGGAAGCCAGTGCAGGTGAGCTAGTATAGTCGTAATCTGATCAAACTTCCTTGTTCTTGTCTAAAGTCTAGCACCCACATTTTGTACCAACTATAATCTTTTAATGCTAGACATAGGGAGACCTGAAAATAATAGGTTACAGTAATCGTGACGAGACGTAACAAACGCATAAATAATGATCTCAGCGTCGCTAGTGGACAAAATGGTCAGTAGGTAGTAAGTGCTGACTAAACATTGGGAAAGTGCATTTTCATTGAGAGTAGCGAACAAGATGTAGACCACTACACTTACCAAACGTGTCCAGTGACTTGTCAAAGACATCGTGTTCGTGTCGTAGCAGGAAAGCGCAGTCATTGTTGTGCAATGATGTAATGTCCTGTGTTGGCCATGTACAGTATCTCGCAAATGCGAGTTCAGCCTTTACTATACTGCAGTGGTGGGCCGTCAGTTAAATTCATTTTGAATTTACTTTCCATAGATATATAAAAGTTTATTCATCATATTCTCTTCATGGGTTGTTTGTTTTTACATTTGAGCTTTTATCCAAATCAGAAGTCAGCTGGCTCAATTAATTTAGCCTTAGCCTTCAGAATTAACAGGGTAAACCAACAGAACACATACAGTTGATACATTGCGAATACCAATCAGATCACAATTTGTTGACAGTCGTCTACGTAGCCTGACGTTAACGAGACTGATTGGATACTCACTTGTGTACCAATCAGATCACAATTTGTTGACAGTCGTCTACGTAGCCTGACGTTAACGAGACTGATTGGATACTCACTTGTGTACCAATCAGATCACAAGTTGACAGTAGTCTAGGTAGCCTGACGTTAACGAGACTGTTTGGATACTCACTTGTGTACCAATCAGATTACAAGTTGTTGACAGTAGTCTAGGTAGCCTGATGTTAACGAGACTGATTGGATACTCACTTATGTACCAATCAGATCACAAGTTGTTGACAGTAGTCTGGGTAGCCTGACGTTAACGAGACTGTTTGGATACTCACTTGTCTACCAATCAGATCACAAGTTGTTGACAGTAGTCTGGGTAGCCTGACGCTAACGAGACTGTTTGGATACTCACTTGTGTACCAATCAGATCACAAGTTGTTGACAGTAGTCTGGGTAGCCTGACGCTAACGAGACTGTTTGGATACTCACTTGTATACCAATCAGATCACAAGTTGTTGACAGTAGTCTGGGTAGCCTGACGCTAACGAGACTGTTTGGATACTCACTTGTGTACCAATCAGATCACAAGTTGTTGGCAGTAGTCTAAGTAGCCTGACGTTAACGAGACTGATTGGATACTCACTTGTGTACCAATCAGATCACAAGTTGTTGACAGTAGTCTAGGTAGCCTGACGTTAACGAGACGGATTGAATACTCAGTTGTGTACCAATCAGATCACAAGTTGTTGACAGTAGTCTGGGTAGCCTGACGTTAACGAGACTGTTTGGATACTCACTTGTGTACCAATCAGATCACAAATTGTTGGTAGTAGTCTAAGTAGCCTGACGTTAACGAGACTGATGGATACTCACTTGTGTACCAATCAGATCACAAGTTGACAGTAGTCCATCTAGGTAGCCGGACGTTAACGAGACTGATTGGATACTCACTTGTGTACCAATCAGATCACAAGTTGTTGACTGTAGTCTAGGTAGCCTGACATTAACGAGACTGATTGGATACTCACTTGTGTACCAATCAGATCACAAGTTGTTGACAGTAGTCTAGGTAGCCTGACGTTAACGAGACTGGATACTCACTTGTGTACCAATCAGATCACAAGTTGACAGTAGTCCATCTAGGTAGCCTGACGTTAACGAGACTGATTGGATACTCGTCTTTCCAAAGTGAGTATCCTATCACAAGTTGCAAATCGCTGAAGCAGGAAGTGTTGCGCCGTAGACATACTGGGCTAGCAGAGAAATCACTGATACTCACCTTTTTAACCCACAAAGGAGAACAAAACGTTGATTAGGTGGCAGATAACATATTTGCAAGGCCATTTTCAAGAAGGATATTCACAGAGAAACTACATCTTGTGAGACGACGACCTCGGCCACCCCCGGAAGCTAGCTGAGCAGCTCTGGTGATGAAATGGGGAAATGCCTGCCACCTCCACTCGAAACAACCGACTACGAGCGGCACCACTGGCTTATACGGCAACGATTGGGTCCAACAAATTTTGAGTTCGAATACATATATATTTTTTACAATTTTAATTTTGACAGCACCACATAAGATGTTTTAGTTGCTGAAGCAGGTTTATTGATTTCAGAAAATAACCCGTTTTGTACACTGTTAATGTGCATCAATGCCCATTGAAATGGTTGCTAAATAATAAGGAGTGGACTCACTTTTGTGACAGTAAACGGTATCCATAGTGGAGATATAATCCCAAGCTTGTAAATGCCCTGGCCATACTGCCAAAGTAGCAGTTTTCCCAGCAGTTGAAACAGCCCTTTTACAAATACCCCATTGAAATGGTTGCTAAATAAAAAGGGGTGGACTCAATTTGTGAGAGGAAACGGCATCCTTAGAGGAGATATAATCACAAGCTTAAGGATGCTGCCAAAACTTCAGTTTTATCAGAAGTGGACAGCTTTCTTCAGCATCACCTTACAAGTATGATATATTTACCAAGCATTTCCTAACACGGTAACAGATAGTTTTAGCTTTTATCAACGGTGTTGGATGAGAGTGTTATACAGACGTGCCGGTGTTTGTCATCTCCAGCTGCGTGGACGGGACGATGTGGGATTGCTTCTGCCGACGGCTGATTGCAGCTGTGAGTCTTCGCCTAAAAACCTTACACAGGAACACGTAAATGAGCGGAACCAGACACACGTTAAAAGCCGACATCCACAGCGTGGTCTCTTTGGCGATGTACAGTGCATTCTTCTCCCAGCAGGTCAACATGTTGCGGGTCTGGGTCAGAGTGTAGGGTACGCGTACAAAGTGGTAGGGAGCAAAGCTGATGAAGAACACAACCACCACCACGAAGACTTTCCCGTTGGTTCTGCGACTGGCTGCTTGAGAGCTGCTTTTCGATGCTTTGTAGGACTCATAAACCTTCTTGCTGATGAACGTGTAGCAGTACACCATCATGGCCAGCGTCCCCCAGAAGATGAACTGGAGGGAAATATAAGCAATATGGAATGATCAATGACCGGGAAGCGCTTCTGTGTCATAGTCCATTTGTAGGTTGATTTCCCCAAAAAACACACATTTGACCACTCCATCTTCTGGACTGTCAGCTAATACTTTATTCCCCACACTTGGAACTCTAAACTTTCTGCGCGTACACATTTTTTACGGGTTCACGAGCTTCACACGGCGTTAATAAATTTTGCCTCGCCGCATCCGACCAATGTAATTGTCGAACGGGTCAAGGACAGTCAGCCATTTAGGGCGTGATGGACTCACCCTCGTCATGGAGAAGAACCAGCGAAATGCACACAACGCAGGACTAAAGCTTAAGACGATCCATCGGGAAAAAAAAGCCTTTAATTGGACCCCCATTTTAGACCAGTTGATCTGCTGTTTCTTTACTCCTCTGCCCCCCTTTCCCTTGTGGAGGGGGGAGGGGGCACAGGTGCGGTGGCCATGGATGAAGTGCTGGCTGTCCAGAGTCGGGACCCTGGGTGGACCGCTCGCCTGTGCATCGGTTGGGGACATCTCTGCGCTGCTCACCCATCTCCACTCGGGATGGTCTCCTCCTGGCCCCACTATGGACTGGACTCTCACTATTATGTTAGATCCACTATGGACTGGACTCACACTATTATGTTGAATCCACTATGGACTGGTCCCTCACACTATTATGTTAGATCCACTATGGACTGGACTCTCACTATTATGTTAGATCCACTATGGACTGGACTCACACAGTATTATGTTAGATCCGCTATGCACTGGACACTCACACTATTATGTTAGATCCACTATGGACTGGACTCTCACACTATTATGTTGAATCCACTATGGACTGGTCCCTCACACTATTATGTTAGATCCACTATGGACTGGACTCTCACACTATTATGTTGAATCCACTATGGACTGGTCCCTCACTATAATGTTAGATCCACTATGACCTGGACTCTCTCACTATTATGTTAGATCCACTATGGACTGGACCCTCACTATAATGTTAGATCCCCTATTACCTGGACTCTCACACTATTATGTTAGATCCACTATGGACTGGACCCTCACTGTAATGTTAGAACCACTATGGACTGGACTCTCATTATTATGTTAGATCCACCATGGACTGGACTTTCACAATATTATGCTAGACCCACTCGACGTCCATTGCATCCGGTCTCCCCTAGAAAGGGGGGTTACCCACATCTGCGGTCCTCTCCAAGGTTTCTCATAGTCATTCACATTGACATTCCACTGGGTTGTGAGTTTTTCCTGCCGAAGAAGGAAAAATAACCTTGTGCGACCCGCCTTGAGACAAAAGTGAAAGCAAAAACGAAGCCGAGAAAACACCGGATGAAGCAACCCTAAGTGCACAGCAGCAGCAGAAGAAAATCAAAGATCGCACTCAATGATTTCTCCGATAGGTTAGGTTAAATCTATACAAGAAACCAAGAACCTGTGTAAATACTTCCATGTTTCAACCTGTACAGCTGCGGCTAATTGACTTGTGTCTCCAAAAGATTAGATTACACTCGTACTCACAGGTACAAAACCCAAAAGCAGTGAAGTTGGCAGGTTGCGTAATTCGTACATAAAAACAGGATACAATGATTTGGAAATTCTTTTCAACTTAAATACGTGGCTTGGCATTGTCCTGCTGAAATAAGCAGGGGCGTCCATGATAACGTTGCTTGGATGGCAACATATGTTGCTCCAAAACCTGTATGGACCTTTCCGCATTAATGGTGCCTTCACAGATGTGTAAGTTACCCATGCCTGGGGCACTATTACACCCCCATAACCATCACACATGCTGGCTTTTCAACTTTGCGCCTATAACAATCGGGATGGTTTATTTCCACTTTGTTCCGGACGACACGACATCCACAGTTTCCAAAAACAGTTTGAAATGTGGATCGTCAAACCACAGAACACTTTTCCACTTTGCATCAGTCCATCTAAGATGAGCTCGGAACCAGCAAAGTCGGCGGCGTTTCTGGGTGTTGTTGATGAATGGCTTTTGCTTTGCATAGTAGTGTTTTAACTTGCACCTACAGAGGTAGTGACAAATTTTAGATAGACAGATAGTACTTTATTTATTCCGTCAGGAGAGTTCCTTCAGGAAAATTACAATTTTTAGCACAATCCCATTCAAGATCAGACAAACATTACAGGGAGACAGAACAGGATCGCTGACTGGTCTGCCTAGTTACTGACAATGGTTTTCTGAAGTGTTCCTGAGCCCATGTGGGGATATCCTTTACACACTGATATCACTTTTTGATGTGGTACTGCACGAGGGTCCAAGGTTGCGGGCATTAAATAATACTCCGGATTCTCTGAATCTCTTGATTATATTACAGAGCTTAGATGTTCCCTAAATTCCTTGCAATAGCTTGTTGAGAAGTGTTGTTCCTAAATGGTTGGACAATTTGCTCACGCATTTGTTGACAAAGTAGTGACCCTTGCCCCATCTTTGTTTGTGAATGACTGAGCATTTCATGGAAGCTGCTTTTATACCTAATCCTGGCACCCACCTGTTCGTAATTAGCCTGTTTACCTGTTGGATGTTACAAATAAGTGTTTGATGAGCATTCCTCAGCTTTGTGTCTTTTTTGCCACTTGTGCCAGCTTTTTTGAAGCATGTTGCAGGCATCAAATTCCAAATGAGCTAATATTTACAAAAAAAAATAAAGTTTTCCAGTTTGAACTTTAAGTATCTTGTCTTTGCAGTCTATTCAATTGAATATAAGATAAGGTTTTGCAAATTATTGTATTCTCTTTTTATTTACCATTTACACAACGTGACAACTTCACTGCTTTCTGGTTTTGTACATTTGGCTAGTATTAGGAGACACTAATACAAAACATTATAAATACTGTATATTTTAAAAAAACAGTCAAATAGCTAAACAATTTGTCATTATTCCATCCTTCCTCATAAAGTGTATATGAAGTTGCTACCCTCAAAGTCCTTGGCATAAAGTGCATAAATGGGACTTGTGATCCACATATCAACATAGTTATAATTAGCCTCATCACCATCAAAGCCACAACCATTGTCAGGAGATCAACTAATTGTACTTCTATTTAGAGATACTGTCTAACAAAACTAGACCTGTGCGTTTTAACAAAGCTGTACTTACGTAATATATGTAAAGAATAAAAGTAATCCACAACTGAAGGGGTTGAGGACGCCACGCCCCTGCTCAGCTGCAAGCAATCGGCAATCAGCACATCTGGGGTTGATGAGAGCAGACGGCATAAAGACCAGCGTACCCGAAGATCCGGGGCCGGAACCTAGGCCGAACCCTCCCACGTATACTTGCTCACTCTCTGTGCCTTCACGGTTCATGTGTCTTGTGTCCTTTGCATTTTCCGCAGTGCTTTCCCTGTCTCCCATGATCGAGCTGTGTGCCTCGACTTCTTGTTGGATTCCGGACTGCCTCCCTCGATTCTCGACCCCTGCTTGGACACATACCTTATGAAGCCTCGGAATACCCCCCGACAACCTGCCTGCCTATATATAGATACACATATATATATGTATATATATATATATATACACACATATGTATATATACATATATATATATATATAAATATATACATACACAAACATATATACATAAAAATATACATACATATGTGTATATATATATATACATATACATACAAATGTGTATATATATATACATATATATACATACATATGTATATGTATACATATATACATACATATGTATATATATACATATGTGTATATATATACATATATATACATACATATGTATATATATACATATATACATACATATGTATATATATACATATATATATATACATATGTGTATATATACACATATATATACACACACATGTATACATATACACATATATATATATATATACATATACATACATATACATATATACATATATATATATACATATATATATATATATATATATATATATATATACATATATATACATACATCCATCCATTTTGTACCGCTTATTCCCTTTGGAGTCGCTGGGGGCGCTGGTCCCTATCTCAGCTACAATCGGGCGGAAGGCGGTTTACACCCTGGACGAGTCTCCACCTCATCGCAGGACATATATTATTATAATATTTACAATCGGGCGGAAGGCGGTGTACACCCTGGACGAATTATAGAGTTACTACACCCCCTTTTGGTTATTATTATAATATTTACTATCGGGCGGAAGGCGGTGTACACCCTGGACGAATTATAGAGTTACTACACCCCCTTGCGGTCTGTGCCGTCTACTCCTCCCGTACATGACATATAGTCTGGTAAGTTTGGTGATATTTAGATGCAGACTCTTGAAAACATCCAACCACTCCTGTCAATTTATCGATCTTTGACAACCATAGCTCATAGCATTGCATAGTTCATTGTTGACGCTACTACTTTATTAATGACCACCATTTGGTGATGTTAACATTTTAGTAGTCTGAGTCCCGGTCCTTAGCTTTCTGAAAATGTGGACCACAGCGCTATTTGCAGTGATTGAATAGTCATATTTTACTACATACCTGACAGAAGTAGTTGTATCCCTCATGCCAATTCAGGCCCGCTTTACCCTTCATGGAGGTACACTTCCTTATTCCTCCAGTGTAGCGCAATGGCTGGTCACTTAGAATGGAATTGGGGAGTGCTAAAGAACAGATAGTGACCCAGACAGCTGCGCTGATCACTTGACCAAGCCTGACCCGGTGCAAGAAGTCTTTTCCAAAAGGTTGGACTATCTTCATGTATCGATCTAGGCTGATGAGGCCCAGGAAGATGATGCTGATGTACATAGTGATGTAGAAAAGGACCGCAGAGTATCGGCAGTAGATGGCTTTCAGTTGCCCCTGTCCCACACCGGCATCGGTTAGAATCTTCAGAGGCATTGCTAAAGTCATCAACAAGTTAGCCGCCACCTGTTGAGTTCAAATGTCACATGTAAGCTGTCTGCAACAATTCCACACAGCTGTGTGTGGCATACAAGAAAAACAATAGGAACTAACCACATTCTTTAAAAAGACCAAAAATGTTGAGGTGTTTGGGATGTTGCAGAAGATCCAAGCAGCTACAGAGTTGAGGGCCAGTGCAACTACAAAGATGATGCTGTAGAGGTAGGGGAACACCACTGAGGTCACGTTGTTATCCCTAACACACTTGGAGGCATTAGCTAGCGAACTGTACATCTTCAGGGTTTTTGTCCCGGGAAGGCTGAAAAGAAAAGAAGGGTTGTATGATGAGAATGGAACAGAGATGACGTGTACAAATGGTGCTAGAACCGCACTCAGCGGAATGAACAATATTCATCCTAATGTTTGTTGCCCCCTTTATGATAATAATAATAATATTAATAGATTGTATTTGTAAAAGCACTGTATATTGAGCGAACTTAAAAGTGCTGCAGTGTGTTAACAAATAAAAAGATAATAATAAAAAAAAAAACTAGAACAGCCTAACAGCTAGAACAGGGGTCACCAACGCCCGTAAGGACCAGATGAGTCGCCCGCTGGCCTGTTCTAAAAATAGCTCAAATAGCAGCACTTACCAGTGAGCTGCCTTTTTTTTCAATTTTATCTATTTACTAGCAAGCTGGTCTCGTTTGGCTCGACATTTTTAATTCTAAGAAAGACAAAAATCAAATAGAATTTGAAAATCCAAGAAAATATTTTAAAGACTTGGTCTTTACTTCTTTGAATAAATTCATTTTTTTTTTTTTACTTTGCTTCTTATAACTTTCAGAAAGACGATTTTAAGAGAAAAAATACAACCTCAAAAATGATTTTAGGATTTTTGAACACATATACCTTTTAAATTCCTTCCTCTTCTTTCCTGACAATTTTGTTCCAGTAAATTTATATTTTGTAAAGAATAATAAATACATTTTAATTTAATCCTTCATTTTAGCTTCTGTTTTTTCGAAGAATAATATTTGTGAAAATCTAGAAGAAATAATGATTTGTCTTTGTTAGACATATAGCCTGGTCCAATTTGTTATATATTCTAACAAAATGCAGATTTGATTTTAACCTATTTAAAACATGTCATCAAAATTCTATAATTAATCTTAATCAGGGAAAATTACTAATGATATTCCATAAATTATTTTTTAAATTTTTTCAAAAAGATTTGAATTAGCTAGTTTTTCTTTTCAGTTTTTCTGGTTGAATTTTGAATTTTAAAGAGTCAAATTTGAAGATAAACTACGTTTCAAAATTAAATTTTCATTTTTTTCGTGTTTTCTTCTCTTAAACCGTTCAATTAAGTGTTTTGTTCATCATTTATTCTCTACATATAACCTTCTGTAAAAGGAAAAAAAAAAAGTATGACGGAATGACAGACAGAAATACCCTTTTTTTTTTTATAAATATAGATTAGTAAAGATAAATTGAGCAAATTGGCTATTTCTGGCAATTTATTTAAGTGTGTATCAAACCGGTAGCCCTTCGCATTTATCAGTACCCAAGAAGTAGTTATTGGTTTCAAAAAGGTTGGTGACCCCTGAGCTAGAACTAGCACAGAAATAAAAAAAAAAAAGGCTTTTTTTTTAAAGGGTTGTTAAGCCTTTTTTAATAGCATTCACAGTCTGTTGTGACCTAAAGTGATCAGGGAGAGTGTTCTACAGACTGGGAGCGGAAAGCCAGGTTTCCCATTGTTCGTAGCTTTTTCCTCTTTAATTGGAGGTTGTTAGCCTGTCAGTGTGAGCAAGGGGATGTGTCACTACACCATGAAAGTAGTTCCTCTAGTTAGTTCTTACAAATAAAATGTCGCTACCAGCTTGGTTAAAATATGCAGGTGACAACATGCATGTGGACTGTTGTTGGCAGTTTTTGGAGGTTTTTTAGAGGGCTCTGTAGGCGGACGTTTTAAACATAATTGTCACGATTGGGTTGCCATGTTTATGTGTGGGTCGTTCTCCCAAGATGCAGACGGAGCTCCGGATGCAGTGTGGAGGTAAGACAATGATGTATTCCTCATAAATCAGTCAACGTTCCAACAAACAAAACAAAGCAAGCGTGCCGATAGCCCGGGGGAGCTCAGGCGAAACTTTGCTCTTAACCCTAACACTATTATCCAAAGTAACTATTGCTTACTGGAAACAAGGAAGCCAGACTGAGTGTGGCAAGAAACAGGAATAAGTAGCTCTCTGATTCATGCCCTAAAGTAGGTGAGCGTCCCGGACACTAATCAGAGGCAGGTGACACAAGTCAGCACCCATGGCAACCAAAACACACACACTAAACAGAACTGATGGAGTCAAAACAAAACTAAACATAATCATGACAATAATATGAACAAATTATTAGTGTATGCTGAGATTCTACCTACTCCTTTTTGGACATGTGTGAAGTCAATATTTATATAGCGCTTTTTCTCTAGTGACTCAAAGCACTTTACATAGTGAAACCCAATATCTAAGTTTCATTTAAACCAGTGTGGGTAAAGTGTCTTGCCCAAGGACACAGCGGCACTGACTAGGATGGCGGAAGCGGGGATCGAACCTGGAACCCTCGAGTTGCTGGCATGGCCACTCTACCAACCGAGCTATACGGCCCCAGTGTAATCATGTGCTGTTCCACAATGTTAAATTAAATACAACCATATATTTAATACACTCTTTTCCCAGAAGACAACATTATTAAAATAATTGCTTCTTACCTTCTTGTTGTGACCCAGTCAGCTGTGTGACACTGTGAAGCATTAGAAGATGAGTATATAGAGCAGTCGTGTGGGAAAAAAAAAAACCACGATACATCAACAGAAGGAAGAAGTGAAATATCCGATTCTGCTTAACTAACCACCGGAAGTTGGTCAAACGCAGAAAACCCGATGCTCAAGTTACTTTAGTTCTTCTGAGGAAATACCACGCCTGTTCTTGAGGGATGTGTGTGTGTGTGTGTGTGTTATCTTACAATGGACCTTCAACTGCTACTGTCTCAGGCGCCAATATGTTGGCCAGGCTTCCTGTTAAAGACCCATTCCTCGCACACTTCCTATCCCAGTTGACACTGTGAGGTCAGTTCTCTCTGGGTGCCTATTGATCAACAACAGATCAAGACCGTGAGCTCCTCTCAACACCCTCATTCCATAACCTGCATGCTTCTACTTAGGATTATTATTCATGTTATGAAGCTAACTACATCACAAAATGCTTTAGCAACACAAACACAGCCGGTGTTTCCTTGTTTACATTCCCGAAGGTGAAGCTTAACGATGGAACAGAGCGGTCAAGCGAACATGGTTCCCTACCACATGTCAACCGGCAGGTTTCGATGAGAAAATTGTGGTAATAAGTCGGCTCTTACCGTAAACATGAGCGGAGCATGCGTCCTCCTGCAGCTGTGTGGCTTCCCTCAGAGACACTGGCGGTCACCACACCCGTGGCCACACCCCTCCGACTTTCAGGTACCATATAATCTCACTAAAACATTAGTAACACAATAAGCAGATAAGGGATTTTCCAGAATTATCCTAGTAAATGTGTCTAATAACATCCGAATCGCTCCCACTGCCCCGTCTTTTTTTCCCTACTCCTTCACTCTCACTTTCCTCATCCACAAATCTTTCATCCTCGATCAAATTAATCGGGGAAATTGTCGCTTTCTCGGTCCGAATCTCTCTCGCTGCTGGTGGCCATGATTGTAAACAATGTTCAGATGTGAGGAGCTCCACAACCCGTGACGTCACGCGCACATCGTCCACTACTTCTGGTACAGGCAAGGCTTTATTATTAGCAACCAAAAGTTGTGAATTTTATTGTCGATGTTCTCTACTAAATCCTTTCAGCAAAAATATGGCAATATTGCGAAATGATCAAATACGACACATAGAATGGACCTGCTATCCCCGTTTAAATAAGAACATCTCATTTCAGTAGGCCTTTAATGTTTAATGTAAGACTATAGTTATGTATTATGTAGCCATCTTGCCACCTTCTCCATGGCTGTTGTAAGTTTTTCAGCATCCGTTTCAGTGTCCTTTTCCCCCCAAGTATAAATAAACGTGTCATCTGCAAACATCTGGATATTTACATCCTAACATACAGATGGCAGGTCGTTTATATGTATGAAAAAAAGAAGAGGGCCGATGTTACAGCTTGTGGCAACAGTGAAACTGGATGTTTCGTCATCAATACGGATACATTGAGTTGTGAGAAATGCAGGTTAGGTTAGGCTAAAAGTGATGCATCTGTTTTGTTTACGTAGTTTTACTCACTGGTTTGCTTTCTATTAATAATATTAGTGCATCCTGAGAACATGAGCATCATTTCCTTTGCAGCTAGTTCTTGGAAAAATGTGGCTGCAGGTTTACAGTAGTCCAAATATAGAGGTGGGCAGCTATGGATTAGGTTCTTTGATTAGTCGACTAATCAAGTAAAACACCTTTGGAGCCTCAATGCGCATTTTAGGGAGAACAGTTTAAATTATGGGTGTCAAACTCTGGCCCGTGGGCCAAATTTGGCCCGCCGTGTAATTTCATTTGGCCCTTGAGGCAATAATAAATTAACATTACAGCTGGCCCGCCGGTATTATACCTTGGCAGTGCCGCTGTATCACCGCATTCAACGCTAATTCTCATACTTGCCAACCCTCCCGATTTTTCCAGGAAAATCCCGAATTTCAGTGTCCCCTCCCGAAAATCTCCCGGGGCAACCATTCTCCCGAATTTCCACCCAGACAACAATATTGGGGTCATGCCTTTAAGGTACTGCTTTTAGCATCCTCTACAACCTGTCGTCACGTCCGCTTTTTCTCCATACAAACAGCGTGCCGGCCCAGTCACGTAATATATGCGGCTTCTACACACACACAAGTGAATGCAAGGCATACTTGGTCAGCAGCCATACAGGTCACACTGAGGGTGGCCGTATAAACAACTTTAACACTGTTACACCTCACCAAACAACAATGACAAACACATTTCGGGAGAACATCCGCACCGTAACACAACATAAACACAACAGAACAAATACCCAGAATCCTTTGCAGCACTAACTCATCAATGACGCTACAATATACACCCCCGCTACCAACAAAACTCGATTTTGCATGTCACTATAAAGTTATATAAGCCTTGCTTGTTCAATATTCAATGCAAAACTTGTTTGGGTCCCTATTAAAAGGTTAAGTTGTTCAACTTTGGCTCGCGGCTTTGTTCAGTTTAGAATTTTGGCCCACTCTGTATTTGAGTTTGACACCCCTGGTCTATATTTGAGTTTGGCACCCCTGGTTTCAATAGACAAGAATTTGTATGCTGGTCTATAATACAGTAACAATCCAATCCACTTTATTTGTATCGCACATATAAACAACAGAAATGTTTCCAAAGTGCTACACAACAATATTAAAATATTATCCTTAGCTCCACCAATGACTGATGAAAACAAATAATACAAAACTATAAAACCAATATAAAAATAAATATGATCAAAAAAAAATATCTATATATGTATAAATATATATATATATATATTTTTTTAATACTGCCTTTACTAACAAGGTAAAATCCCAATGAGATCAAATATCTCCTTTCCAAAGGAGACCTGGCTAAGAGGGAGGCAGCAAGGTTATATTAAAAACGGTAAACAACACATAAAACATCAAATTTACAACATTAAAACTTGCTCACATAACTCATGTGCATACAGACAAGGTAGACTGCAATCCTTTCACAGAAGGTTTAAAAGCCTACTGAAAGCCACTACTACGGACCACACAGTCTGATAGTTTATATATCGCTGATGAAATCTTATCATTGCAATACATGCCAATACGGTTGGTTTAGTTTACTAAATTGCAATTTTAACTTTCGCGCGGAAGTATCATGCATTGTAGAGGACATTTTGTTCCAGTACCGTTCACAGCTATAAGTAGTCTCTTTTCATCGCATGGTTCCACAGTATTATGGAAATCTGTGTTGCTGAATCTTTGGCTATTTGTTCAATGAATAATGGAGACGTCAAAGAAGAAAGATGTAGGTGGGAAGCGGTGTATTGCGGCCTCCTTTAGCAACACAAACACAGCCGGTGTTTCATTGTTTACATTCCCGAAAGATGACGGTGAAGCTTTACTATGGAACAGAGCGGTCAAGCGAACACGGTTGATTGGACCACACACACAAAGTTCAGTGTATTAATAAAAAACATTTTAGCATTCTGTATTCTGAAGGCGATCTATGTCGTGTGCTACTCCAGCATCAATATGCGTCCTTCTGACCGTCAGCGTCAAGTTCAAAGAGGTATGGCTCTATCCCTTGTTGCGGTTGGGCCTGGCCAAGTGGTCCTGCCACCACGCCTCTCACAGCATCTTCCCTATCTGAATTGCTCCCTCGCTGCACTTTTGTCCTTTTTTTATTTTTTCCTAGTCCTTCACTCTCACTTTCCTCATCCACGAATCTTTCATCCTTGCTCAAATTAATGGGGGAATCATCGCTTTCTCGGTTCGAATCGCTCTCGCTGCTGGTGGCCATGATTGTAAACAATGTTCGGATGTGAGGAGCTCCACAACCCATGATGTCACGTGCATATCATATGTCTGCTACTTCCGATACAGGCAAGGTTTTTTTTATTAGCGACCAAAAGTTGCGAACTTTATCGTCGATGTTCTCTACTAAAACCTTTCAGCAAAAATATGGCAATATGGCAAAATCATCAAGAACGACACATAGAATGGACCTGCTATCCCCGTTTAAATAAGAAAACCTAATTTCAGTAGGCCTTTAAACTCACTTAATGTAACAAGGATTTGAAGTTGAAGATTCGATTGTAAGTTATTCCAAGCCTTTGGTGCTGAAGACCTAAATGCTTTCTTGCCCAATTCAGTTCTTACTTAGGGGGACAACAAATTGCAACATTCAATGAACGAAGATTGTGACCTCCTTGTTTCTTTGTCAAAAGACAAGATATATAAGATGGACTTATACCCAGAATGGCTTTGTTGATTAAAGGGGAAAAGCAATTAAAACAATAAATAGAAATCAAAATTTGAAAAACACAGCGGACCACACAACTCACGTAGTGTTAAAAGCCAAGAATTAAAGTGGGACTTAAAACAGTCCACTGTGGGACATGGAACATGGAGGGGCAGAGTGTTCCAGAGCTTAGGGCCGACCACAGAGAAGGTCCTGTCTCCCCTGGTTTTAAGTCTGGTCTTGGGCATCATGAGCTGGAGCTGGCTCTTGGACCTCAGAGCGCAAAATTTAGATGAGGTCCGAGATATACTGAGGTGCCAGTCCATGTAAAGCTTTAAAAGCAAACAGCAAGGTTTTAAAATCAATTCTAAAATGAACAGGTTGCCAGTTGCAAAGTCTCAAGAATTGGGATTAAATGCTGGCGTTTCCTGGCCCTTTTTAAAAGTCCTGCTGCCACCTTCTGGACTAACTATAACCGGGAGAGAGCTTTTTGGCTAATGCCAGCATGAAGTGCATTGCAGTAGTCCAGGCCACTCGAAATAAAAGCATGCACGACTTGTTCGAAAAGGTTAACAGATAAAAATGGTTTTACCTTTGCCAAAAGACGAAGAAGAAAAAAACACGGTTTTAAAACGCCATTGACTTGTTTGTCAAGTTTAAAATGGCTGTCTATAGTGACGCCAAGGCTGGTGACTTTGGGACGCACATCCTTTTGCAATGGTCCCAAGTCAGTGAGGGCCGGACCAAAAACTAAAATTTCAGCTTTTCCCTCGTTCATTATTAAAAAATTCTGGGCTAACCAAGCCTTGACGTCGCATAGACAGTTGAGCCATGGCCTTTTGAAATCGTCATACAAATTTGGCAGTCGTCTGTAAGACAGTAAATGCAAATCATCGACATTGAAATGTAGACTTTTATACTCTTTTAACATGTGTGCTTTACTACAAATAAACAAAAAAACTCAAGATTATGGTAAACACACACCACCGCTCTCATGTGAATGGCTGCATTGTTTACAGTTTTGGGAACTCCATGTGGTCCGGATTTTATACATTTTTATAGTTACACTCGTTAAACAAATACTCCATCCATCCCATCCATCCATCCATCTTCTTCCGCTTATCCGAGGTCGGGTCGCGGGGGCAGCAGCCTAAGCAGGGAAGCCCAGACTTCCCTCTCCCCAGCCACTTCGTCTAGCTCTTCCCGGGGGATCCCGAGGCGTTCCCAGGCCAGCCGGGAGACATAGTCTTCCCAACGTGTCCTGGGTCTTCCCCGTGGCCTCCTACCAGTTGGACGTGCCCTAAACACCTCCCTCGGGAGGTGTTCGGGTGGCATCCTGACCAGATGCCCAAACCACCTCATCTGGCTCCTCTCGATGTGGAGGAGCAGCGGCTTTACTTTGAGTTCCTCCCGGATGACAGAGCTTCTCACCCTATCTCTAAGGGAGAGACCCGCCACCCGGCGGAGGAAACTCATTTCGGCCGCTTGTACCCGTGATCTTATCCTTTCGGTCATGACCCAAAGCTCATGACCATAGGTGAGGATGGGAACGTAGATCGACCGGTAAATGGAGAGCTTTACCTTCCGGCTCAGCTCCTTCTTCACCACAACGGATCGGTACAACGTCCGCATTACTGAAGACGCCGCACCGATCCGCCTGTCGATCTCACGATCCACTCTTCCCCCACTCGTGAACAAGACTCCTAGGTACTTGAACTCCTCCACTTGGGGCAGGGTCTTCTCCCCAACCCGGAGATGGCACTCCACCCTTTTCCGGGAGAGAACCATGGACTCGAAGCAATAAAATATAAATCAAAGCTTTTTTATAATCAAATTAATCAAGCAGCCCTAGAGAAATGTGTATTCTATATTTTTAGGGATATTACATTTTTTTTACATTCCTGCTAAATTGAAACTTGGGAATAGATAATCACTTTGGAATGACAAGTGAGAGTCCAATCACAGTCTCGTTAACATCAGGCTACCTAGATAGGCTACTGTCGACAACCTGTGATCTGATTGGCTATCACAACTGTCTATCAACTGTATGTGTTCTCAAATTCATCCGCTAACAGTCCTGATTATTATCCAATCACAGGATGTCTAAATGTCACGTTCAACGTGATTCCAACTAGAAGGCCTTACTGACAACAACTCATGATCTGATTTGGCAATGGAAATTATCTATCAACTGTATGTGCCCGTTCGCTGACAGTGCACGGACGCCCGCATTGTTGATTCTGAAGGCCTCGGGCAGATTTCGTACAGCATGGCAACATAAGCTAGCGGATTCGATACAAACTAAACTATCGAATATGCTTCTTAAATAAAATGCTATTTAACTATTTTTTTAATAGTTTATTCTAGAGAAAAACAAGCGTGATGTTTGGACAGATTATCATGACACCACCACTTTGAAACACTCCATTCAAATTTGCATTTCAGTCATTATGGTGGTAGTTTTTTCTGAGGGGACAAAGTTTGAGAACCACTGATCTGGACCACAGGGAAATGTTTGAAATGTACATTAAAACACATCCTAGGTCTCCCCATTGATAAAAAGTTCATAAAGTGAAAGCAGGGTAGTTAAAAACAGCAATTCATGCGTTGATTTAAAAGCCAATAAATAAGTTAATATTGTTCAATAATCTTTGAAAACATTGGCAATGTTCTATATTGTTAAACAACAAGTTGAAATAATGAAACTTGGTAAATTCATTGGTTGTTATTGTAATTACTATTTGAAAGTAATGAAACGTGCTTGGACTTCTATTTTGAAAGATTAATTTTGTAACCCATGTGCCTAGCAGCAGCCAGGTGGATCCTTCTAAGCCTTATTTCTTGGGACAAAATGTTGTTTTATATCCATGTAAAATCAGAATCAGAATAGTTTTTTTATTACCATTGTTTTAGAACGGGTTCACAAACTATGATTTTTTTTCTCGGTGCAATCGTACAACATAAAACACAACGCAGATTAGGAATAAAATGAGCTGTAACTGAGCTATCAGATCTTGCTATTGGTATTGGTTATTTGTAAAATATGGTCAGCCAATTAGATGTATATTATCTATAGTCAATTTTGAATATCACTATGGAGAAACGGGGTGTGCAAGGACCGGTCTCAAAGACAGCGACAGGTGAGTAGATGGCCCAGGTGGGCCTTGTGATCTAATCACCTGTCGCCTTTACTAGCAGCAGCCGGACGATACACGGGAGTTGGAGTGGGATCCATAAAGAGAGACGGACCAATTTGCTGGAAAACAAAAGCCTAGCACGACTTATGAAAATAAAACAGTGTCATACCCTGAAATCCGGGCTCTCGTGGCAGTGTGTGGTGGTCCGCAGAACCCACTAGAGGGCATCACATCCTTACAGGTTGCCATATTTGTTCATTATCAACTTATTATTTAACTGTTTTAATCCATATGACAGAAAGCATAGGGATCCAGCAAATATCAGAAAGACAGTACGCTGTGTTGTGCTTAGAATCTATTTACCAACCCTAATTTTACTAAACCATATGTGCTGGACTGTACAGGAAACCAAACATTGCTTTTCTGCCAGGTTTAACAAGAAAGTGCAAGCACCCGTCATGTGCAACTGTTTTCAATCCTGCCAGTTTAGAGAAAAAAAAGGGCTACGTTTGCAATTAATTAGCACCGGATAAACATCTCTGTTCAGCCCGTGCAGTAAACCTTCTCACCACCAACTGATAACACTGACCAATAAAGACAGAAGCTCATAAAGATGCAACCTGGTGTATGTTATCGCGCAAATAAAAAGAAAAGTTGATGTTCACCTGCTTGAAAGTCATTTGCTGAACACAGCACAGTGCATTTATGTGACTCTTGTGGACCTTGTAAGTTCTTTATAAGGTGGCCTCATCCACACACAGACAAATAAACAATAGGCCAAGCAGCTCATTGTCTCACCAAGGACTCCATGGAGCATCGTTCACATGACACTTTCACTCAGAATTCTGAACTGCTGCAAAGGTTCTTCTATTGTGTTTCCTGCGGTCTCATTTTTTCTGACAAATACACCACTGGCACTGTTATTAAACCCCATAAATTGGATTGAAGTGAAAGTTGTCACACAACTCAATGATCTCTACCAAACTAACTTAAAGTAGTGTAGAGTGGAAAAACAAGTTGCCTCTATATTAAAGTCATTATCATTTACAAATCCCAAAAGCAGTGAAGTTAGCACGCTGTGTAAATGGTAAAAAAAAAAACAGAATACAATGATTTGCAAATCCATTTGATAGTTAAATCATGCATTTATTATCACACAATAATCATGCATTTATTATCACACAAACTTTAGTATGCTTAAAGTCTGTTGCTATAGTTATTAGAAGTTATCTGTGCAAGGACAAAAACGTATTGTCTGACGGGTAGCCTTTTATATATAATATTATATATGTTATCTTTGTTTTAGTCCGCTAACAGCCAAGGACTTCAAGGACATCAACGCAGATAAGACGTCAGCATGCAGACGAAGCAGAGACAAGGCGAAATCACAAGGCCACTAACAGCCAAGGACTTCAAGGACCTCAACGCAGATAAGACGTCAGCACGCAGACGAAGCAGAGACAAGGCGAAATCACAAGGCTGCTAACAGCCAAGGACTTCAAGGACCTCAACGCAGATAAGAAGTCAGCACACAGATGAAGCAGAGACAAGGCGAAATCACAAGGCCCCAGCACATTCCGTCACATATTGTGCGTCCTGGACCTGCTTTGCATAATATATGACCACTCCTTTTAGAGGCGGCCACAGTGATGTTGACTGTGGAACTCCTGAATAAATACAGGGACGCGGGAGCTTAACCTTTGAACGTAGGGCGAGACTGTGACTAAGTGTGCAGCTCCATGTGTTCTCCTCATGAGCTAAATTGAACTCCGTCTCTGCATGGGACGGTATAGCTCGGTTGGTAGAGCGGCCGTGCCAGCAACTTGAGGGTTGCAGGTTCGATCCCCGCTTCTGCCATCCTAGTCACTGCCGTTGTGTCCTTGGGCAAGACACCTTACCCACATGCTCCCAGTGCCACCCACGCTGGTTTAAATGTAACTTAGATATTGGGTTGCACTATGTAAAGCGCTTTGAGTCACTAGAGAAAAAGCACTATATGGATATATTTCACTTCATGGTTGCTTGCTTCTTGTCTGTGCAACAGATGTTATCAGTGTTTGAACCTGACACCATTTCAACCTATATTCAATTGAATAGACTGCAAAGACAAGATATTTAATGTTCGAACTGGAAAACTTTGTTATTTTTTGGAATTTGATGTCTCCACTCCTAACCCTTTCATTAAGCATATCTAGCCTTGTCACTGTGGCTATGATAACAAATGAACAAAAAGACAAAAGTTAACTTTTTACTTTCACTGAGATAAGTTAAGTAGACAACAAAAAGAATAGAGCAAGAAATGCATCATTCATATTAACTCAGCTCTAAATTGTGAAAAAGGTTACAGATTATACATTGTGTGACCTTCACAATACAAACAAGTCCAATTATGGACTAAAAATTTCCATCCAATGTTCGCTAAAACGACAACCTCCCGACATGATGGAGCGATACACCACCATCCTCTTGGGGGCGACACAGAGCCGTACATACTTGAGGGCTCGTGCAAAGCCAACAGATCAAGCGTTTAGATTTCATTTTTAAGGAAATGTATTTTAATTTTTACCATAAATAGCCTAATGAGTCAAACTGCCGAGAAATACGATGAACATTTCCAAACATTTAAAAGCACTTCACCCAAAAATCAAGCATTCCTCAAACCTTGAAAACACATTAAAATCCAAGCATTTTCTAGGGTTTTTAAGCACGCGTACGAACCCTGAACATTAAGTGTGGATTTCTGGCTATTGTACCAGTTTTCAACAGATACATGATCTGGAATTCTTCCCTCCAGATTTGGTCAAATATTTACAAAGTAGTTATTAAAGCTTTCAATTACTTAAATCAGATTGTCATTTTTCACGTTTCCGTCCGAGAAGTATTATCCATAAAAATATCCTTTAGAATGCCCCATGTTGCTTTGTTTTGTTCTTTCCTAAATATTCACAGTATGCCAGTTAGCTTATTTGTTAAGCTTTGTAAATATTTTCCGTCCATCTAGATCTTTATGTTCTACATAAGGCATTCATCTAGTTACAAGCATTTTTCAGTACATTTGTCATCTATGGTTGATCGTTCTTCTGCCACTTACCAAGTTGTTTCCATGGACGATGTTTGTCATTGAGAATCATGAAAGTGAAATGACTTCCTGTTTCATCCAACATCATTTTCACTGTACGCATCATCCCAACTTGGCTTTTTTGCAGATCATTTTTAAAAGCCTTCATACTTATCTATGTACGTAGTCTTTGATATGTCTTTTTTGTTCATACTCTCTTTTCTCCCTGTAGTTTCCGTCACAGATTGTATAAACTGGGAGATGATCACAGATGTTGGTTATGCAATCAATCAATGTTTACTTATATAGTCCTAAATCACGAGTGTCTCAAAGGGCTGCACAAGCTACAACAACAGATTGTAGTTTTACTGTCAAAATCATTAGTAAAAATATTATCAAAATAATGTCTTGCGATTCTGCCATGTTTGTAATTTAAGGATACAAACTCATGCTATACATTGTATCTATGAAGTCATCAATGGTATTTTGCTAATTTGGATTAAAAAGGTCAATGTTGGACTGATCACTTAAGTCATTTTTGACAGATTTTAGTGAAGGTTGTCGTAATGCAGTCCTCTTCAAATCAATCCTTGCCTTAAGTGTTCTATATATGCAACTGATAAAGAAATGTTAGCTTTTTTTATGACAACTTTCAATGGTTATACATTCTAAAATATTTTCAAAAGCAAAATGGATGTATGTTTTTTTTACCACTTTGTTTTTCAGATTTTTCATCACAAACAAAAATACAATATTTTCATAACTAGTAGATAAAAATAAAAATGTTTTTTACTTTCTAAATATTTGGGCCCTTTAGACATAAAGTGACACCTTTTAGTCACCTTGACACTCCCCAATGTAGTATTGCTTCCTGGGGCTGAGCCAATCAGTTGTCACAATACTGAACAGTGCGCTGTGATTGGTTTGATCTCTTCTAGTGGCCAATACTACTGAAGTATTGATATTTTTTAGTTTAGTTCATAAAAGCAATGTTTATGATTTTTATTTTTTTAATTTGTCAGTTTTATTATTATTTTTCATTTTAATTTATTTATGTATATACATTTTTTAACTTTTTATTTGACTCATTTGACCCTTATTGCTTTTGTACTATCTTTTTTAGCTCATTCATTGTTTTATGATCTTTGTTTCTGTTTTTGTTTTTTTTTGCTCTATGCTTTTTAACCTGTAAAGCAGTGGTCCCCAACCACCGGGCCGCGGACCGGTATCGATTGGTACTGGGCCGCACAAGAAATTTAAAAAAATAGTAATAGTTTTGTATTTTTTTAAATGATTAAATCAACATAAACAACACAATATATACATTATATATCAATACAGTCTGCAGGAATACCATCCATAAGCACACATAATTGTATTTCTTTATGGAAAAAAAACAACAACAAAAAAATCACCTCCCCGCCCGGTCCGTGGGACAAATTTTCAAGCAGCTACAAAAAGGTTGGGGATCAGCACTGCTGTAAAGCACTTTGGTCCAATTTAAAACATGTTGTAAATGTGCGAAATAAATAAAGTTGCCTTGCCTTGCCTGGAAAATGCTTAATTTAAGGCACTGATGTTATAAAGGATGCTTTAAACAAAACCCGATTTGAAGTGCGATGCCTGTATGTTCTCACAATTTATCAAATACATCATCATATGTTAATAATTTGTCTAAATATTATACAAAACCTAAAACCAGTAAATTGGCACATTGTGTAAATCGTTAATAAAAACAGAATACAATGATCTGCAAATCCCGTTCAACTTATATTCAACTGAATAGACTGCAAAGACAAGATACTTAACGTTCGAACTGGTGAAATCTGTTTTTTTTTTGCAAATATTAGCTCATTTGGAATTTGATGACTGCAACATGTTCCAGAAAAGCTGGCACAAGTGGCAAAACAACATTCCACAGGTGTGCAGGTTCATTGGGAACAGGTGGGTGCCATGATTGGGTATAAAAGCAGCTTCAATGAAATACTCAAGTCATTCACAAACAAGGATGGGGCGAGGGTAAACATTTTGTTAACAACCAGCGATTGCAAGACATTTAGGGGTTTCACCATCTACGGTCCATAATATCATCAAAAGTTTCAGAGAATCTGGAGAAATCACCCAAAAACCAACGCTGAATTCCCGTGACCTTCCATCCTTCAGGCGGTACGGCATCAGAAAGTGACATCAGCGTGTAAAAGATATCATACATGGGCTTAGGAACATTTCAGAAAACCACCGTCCGTAAATACAGTTCGTTGCTACATCTGTAAGTGCAATTTAAAACTCTACCATGCAAAGCCAAATTCATTTATCAACAACACCCAGAAACGCCGCCGGCTTCGCTGGGCCTGAGCTCATCTAAGATGGACTGATACGAAGTGGAAAAGTTTTCTTTGGTCTGACGAGTCCACATTTCAAATTGTTTTTGGAAATTGTGGACGTCGTGTCCTCTGGACCAAAGATTAAAAGAACCATCCGGATTGTAATGAGCGCAAAGTTAAAAAGCCAGCATCTGTAATGGTATGGTGCCCAAGGCATGGGTAAATTACACCATTCATACTGAAAGGTACGTACAGGTTTTGGAGCAACATACAGTATGTTGCCATCCGAGCAACGTTATCATGGACGCCCCTGCTTATTTCAACTAGACAATACCAAGCCACGTGTTACAACAGCTTCATAGTAAAAGAGTGCGGGTACTAGACTGGCCTGCCTGTAGTCCAAACCTGTCTCCCATTGAAAATGTGTGGTGCAATATGAAGCCTAAAATATCACAACGGAGACCCCAGACTGTTGAACAACTTAAGCTGTACATCAAGCAAGAATGGGAAATAATTCCACCTGAAAAGCTTCAAAAATGTGTCTCCTCAGTTCCCAAACCTTTACCGAGTGTTGTTAAAAGGAAAGGCCATGTAACACAGTGGTAAAAATGCCTCTGTGCCAACTTATTTGCACTGTGTTGCTGACATTAAATCCTAAGTTAATGATTATTTGCAAAAAAACAACCAACAAGTTTCTTATTAAATATCTTGTCTTTGCGGTTTATTCAATTGAATATAAGTTGAAAAGGATTTTCAAATCATCGTATTCTGTTTTTATTCACGATTTATTGTATTGTTATTAAAATTGTTAACTAATTATTACTTTTATTTGGCCATTTAGATAGTAAAAATGATACTTACCTTGAAAGATTGCCTTCACAGTCAATAAATATTTTATGATGGCAGCAGTTTGATCCCTCAACAGATTATTTTTGTGTCCGTAGATTTCTTTTGGTATGTATTAATACTTACCTTAAAAGATTGCCTTCACAGTCAATAAATATTTTATGATGGCAGCAGTTTGATCCCTCAACAGATTATTTTTGTGTCCGTAGATTTCTTTTGGCATGTATTAATTTTCTGGTCTGGTTATTTCTCGTCTTCGAAATGTATGATGAAGGAAACACAGCAGTTCCTAAAGGGTGCCAAAAAGAAATAAACAAATCACAGTGACCTACAGTACATAGAGGGAAGTATCAATTTGTGTATTTCACAGCATGTTGTGTTCTCATTGTTACACAACGTGACAATTCACTGTACTGTACTATAACAAACTGTACTGCTTGGTGATAGCGGTGCACGGCGGGTCATTCAAACACACACAGGCGCATCATAGATTTAAAGGGGAACAGCACTTATTTTGGAATATCGTTGACAATCAAGTATACATATGTCTATTTGGGGACCGAATATCTCTTTGGGACAGAGGACCCTGTTGTATTTCTAAGGTTTTATTAATATTATACCGCCTCCTCTTTGAGCTGTAATTTGCCCCCCTTAACATGCTTCAAAACTCACCAAATTTAACACACACATCAGGACTGGCGAAAAATTGCGATCTAATCCAAAAACCAAAACCCAAAACACAAAAGTGCGCTCTAGTGTCCCCTAGGAAAAACACAGACAAAACTGCTTGTAACTTCCGTTAGGAATGTCGTAGAGACATGAAACAAAACTTCTATGTAGGTCTGACTTGGACTTAGATTTCCTACACTGATTTCCTTCAGCAAAAATCAACAGAAAGTTGGCTAAAACCCTTTCAAAACAAAAGTTTCCTAAAAAAAGGTCATTTTTGCCTCTTTGAGCTGTAATTTGACCCATTAAAATGCTTCAAAACTCACCAAACTGGACACACACATCAGGACTGGGGAAAATTGTGATCTAATAAAAAAAACCAAATCCCAAAATTGCGCTCTAGCGCGCCCTAGGAATAAAACACAGACAAAACTGCTCCTAGGAAGAAAACACAGACAAAATTGCTCGTAACTTCCGGTAAAAATGTCATAGAGACATGAAACAAAAACCTTTATGTAGGTCTTACTTTGACCTACATTTCCTTAACTTACACCCTTTAGCAAAAATCAACAGGAAGTTGGCAATTACCCCTTCAAAACAAAGGTTTTCCTGTGTCGGCTTCAAACTCGCACATTGATTAAATGTTGCGCAAAGAGTTTTTCTGTCTGCTCCGGTATCGATTTTACGAGCCTTCAAAGAACGGCTGCGCTGATGCTGCTTCCGTCTCAAGATGGCCGCTTAAAAGCAGGAAGCACCAGCGTGACCACACAATGCAGAGAAGGTTGGTACTGTGCGGGTAAAGATATGTTGACTGGATAAAAGAAGGAGGCACCAGTTAGACACCAGGATACAGAGAAGGTAGGTAATGTGCAGGTAAAGATATGTTGTTTGGGTGATGGCAGGAAGCACCAGCATGTATGGGTGAAAGAAAGAAGCACCAGTGTGATCCCAGGATGCAGGGAAGGTAGGTAATGTACAGGTAAAGATATGTTGAATGGATAAAGGCAGGAAACACCAGCAAATGTCGGTCCCGTCCATCACTGCTTGCAGCTTTAATTTTTTTTTTAAGATTTGAAAGATGTGAAATAAAAACGCTTGGAAGATGCGGCTAATGGGAGTCACACTGCAAGCATATAGATAATGTGGTACCAGTAACGTTCATAAAAAATGATTTTAATTACAATTTACCGTGTTTTGGTAATTCTAAGCGTTGCCGGAACTAATTTCCTCGACAGTGTTTGCTCTTGTCAGGCTTGCCCCTGACAGTTTGTTTGTGTTTTAGTTTTTACTCTGTGTGTGTTTAGTATTTCCTGTTTTTAGTTCTTGTCATGGCTCTTATTTTGTCTGTACCTGTTTTTTTCTCTGTGCACTGTTTTCCTTCAGCTGCACCTGGCCACACCTGGTGTCAATCAGCCCACTTCTATTTCTACCTGCTTTTGTCCTTCAGTCAGGGCTGGATTATTGTCTTGACGATGTCACTCTTGTAGTTGCTACCTGTCGTGTCGTATCACGTCTTGTCAATGCAGCGTTGCGGTAAGCTACATTTGATTGCGGTTTTCAGCTTACTGCCTTTTGTTCCCTGCTTCCAAGTTAGTTTTCATATTACATGTACGACTCCTGTTTACTGCTCGATACAGGCTAGCTTCCACGCTACGCCCCTTTTTGTTTTTGCTAGCTTCCATAATAAGCTCCTTTAATTTTCTAGCTCCCATGCTAGCTCTCTTTGTTTGCTAGCCACCTCGTACGCGCTTTGTGTTAATACCCTTTTGTTTGTTCTTGATGTCTTATTTTAATTAAAACATGTTTACCTGCAAAATGCCTGCCTCCTTCTCTGCATCTTGGGGTTCGTCACCAACTAACTGACAGTTCTATTATTTTACAAGTGTACATAAATTAAGTACAATTAAATTCACATGGAGAGGAGCCAGATGAGGTGCTTCGGGCATCTGGTTCTGATACCACCCTAGGGAGGTGTTACCGGCACGTCTGACCCGTAAGAGGCCACGGGGAAGACCCAGGACACGTTGGGAAGACTATGTCTCCCGGCTGGCCTGGGAACGCCTCGGGATCCCCCGGGAGGAGCTGGATTAAGTGGCTGGGGAGAGGGAAGTCTGGGCTTCCCTGCTTAGGCTGCTGCCCCCGCGACCCGACCTCGGATAAGCGGAAATGGATGGAAGGATGGACATAAATTATGTTTTTTGGGCAGTTTTTAAATGCGTTTTTTAAAGTGATATGGACGCAGAACAAACTTCTCTGCCTTGCTAGCCACAGAAAACAAGCCAATTTTTAACAAGACGGAAAGACAAACTTTTTGTCTCTCATTAGTACTGTGAACAATGGGAAACATTACAGGAAAAAAATCCAGTTCCCCTTTAAAAAAAAGAACTCTCATTTCCTCCAAGGGTGTTACTACATAACGTGGGGGTTCACGAAAATACATTGTTGGTGCAATGTTGAAACGTCACATCGGCATGAACTGAAAGTCCATTTTTACACCGATAATCAAGCTCACATAAGCAAACAATCACAATAACCTCTGACACAAAAGTAGACATAGATTTGTATTGTGCAATTTGAACTTCAGTGGCTATCAACTCAGGACACACTTTGTTCCTCCCTGAGTATGAAACTAACTAGTAATATAAACTGTGCAAAAAAAAAAAAAAAAAAACAATTATTAGTGGATCTACCTGCCTGGCAAGAGCAACCTTCTTTACTCTCTAATTCAAAATCCACCACTTTGATTTTCCTTACTTTGACTGCGCGGTATTCAAAGTAGCCTCAATGCCTTTATGCATGAGGTTATACATTTCAGTTAAACGAACTACCGTATTTCCTTGAATTGCCGCCGGGGCACTAATTAGTTTAAAACCTTGTCCCACTCCTGCGCTTACCAAAAGCATGCGGTAAAAGTAAGCATGCGCTAATTATTTTAAAACCTCTTCTCACTCACTCACCAAAGGCATGCAGTAAAAATTTGAGTGTGATAAGGATACCATCATCCATCCATTTTCTACCGCTTATTCCCTTTCGGGGTCACGGGGGGCGCTGGCGCCTATCTCAGCTACAATCGGGCAGAAGGCGGGGTACACCCTGGACAAGTCGCCACCTCATCGCAGGGCCAACACAGATAGACAGACAACATTCACACTCACATTCACACACTAGGGCCAATTTAGTGTTGCCAATCAACCTATCCCCAGGTGCATGTCTTTGGAAGTGGGAGGAAGCCGGAGTACCCGGAGGGAACCCACGCATTCACGTGGAGAACATGCAAACTCCACACAGAAAGATCCCGAGCCTGGATTTGAACCCAGGACTGCAGGACCTTTGTATTGTGAGGCAGACGCACTAACCCCTCTGCCACCGTGAAGCCCGGATACCATCATGAAGAGTACATTTAATAAAAACGTTATTATGGTCTTACCTTTACTTATAAATGAAGTCCATGACAGCTCCATCTGATCAAAAGCATCAATAACTTATTTATAGAAGTGTTCCTTATCTTTCTGAAGTTTTAAAAGTCTTTCTGTCTCGATGGAGATCTTCCTTTATTACCTCCTGTTTTGATTGAAAATCCAGTTTGGAAAACTGCTATCAGTTAGCTCGGCTCCTCAAGTGTGGGCGACGACAGAATTACCCTCGAACAACTCCCCCTCCCGTTCTGCTCTGTGGGTGATCTCTTTATCCCACCGCTGCCACCAGGAAGTGTTATTGTATAAATAATACATTGGGTATTTAGGCCTGGAACATGCTTTATTTCCGTCCGGTGTTTACATAGCCAACATAGGAGTTCTACATCCGAAAAGGTCCGTCATAGCCGTCCCAGCACATATCACGTCACTCATTGTCACTTTTTCTCCAGCCGAGTAGTCGCAAGAAGGATCACTAGCGCCCTCTACCACCAGGAGGCGGGAGTCATTTAATGACTCATATTTGACACACGCAGCTACGGTATTGTGACGGTCTCAAGCCGTGCGGGTTCCCAGGACCACCAAGAAAGGACATGGTTTGAGCAGTTTGACTGTTTATTTTTCAATAAAACCTCAGTCAAGGTCGCTCTTCCGCTCCTCCTCTCCGCTCGCCCACCGTCTCTTCGACGCCATCTTGGGCCGGGCTCCAGCGTGCCCTGCCTGTCTGTTGGACCGCCAGCCCAACCTCTCCACAGGTATATTAATAAAACATAGCTGCTTACTGTTGTTTTTACCATAGCGGTATTCAATAGCTTGGACCTTAAATCCTACTGAATAGCTCTTAATCTTCTTCCCTTTATGCAATTTCAAATTACCGGTTTTGAAATCAGCCTCCTCCATTTTTGAAAATGATGACAGGGGAAGTATCACTCGTGACGTCACGAGTTTGACCCGGTGTTAATACTAACCATGCGCTAATTATTTTGCGAAACGAGTTAGACCCGGCAGTAACTCAAGGCAGGCGCATACTATATGTCAGGCGGCAATTCAAGGAACTACAATATATATTGAATGATATATGGCAAACGCATGGTAAAAACATATTATGACATAAGATTTAAATTGGAACCGATGCAATTTCCATTCAGAAGCTTCCAGATTTGAAAATTCCAAACAGCAGTGTAACAACTCCCCGGCTTTGTTTAACCCGGGGGGTCAGCAACCCACGGCTCTCGAGTTGAGGAATGCTCATCAACCACTTATTTGGAACGTCCCACAGGTGAACAGGTGGGTGCCATGATTGGGTATAAAAGCAGCTTCCATGAAATGCTCACTCGTTCACAAATAAGGATGGGGCGAGGGTCATCACTTTGTGAACAAATACGTGTGAAAATTGTCCAACATTTTAAGAACATTTGTCAGCGAGCTCTTGCAAGGAATTTAAGGATTTCACAATCCACCGTCCGTAATATCATCAAAAGGTTCAGAGAATCTGGAGAAATCACTGCATGTAACATTGAATACTAAATGGGGGGTTATGGGGATCCTTTTTTTTTTCTTTGTCATGAAAAAGGGACGTTTTTGTCATGAAAGAGGGAGGTTTTTGTGGTTGGTGCACCAATTGTAAGTGTATATTTTTTTTTTTATGTTGATTTAATTAAAAATATATATATATATTGTTTATATTTTTTATTTTTTAATAAAAATGAATAAAAAGTATTCTGCGGCCCGGTACCAATCGGGCCACGGCCCGGTGGTTGGGGACCACTGATGTAGTGGACTTTAGAATAGAATAGAATGGAATTGATTGTCATTATATTTGCATATAATGAGATGAAGGACTCCAACTTAAGGTGCGCTAGTGGGAACAAATATGGGCACTAAAGGTAATAAAGGAAACACTAACAATTGAAATAAACAAACTACTATCCAATAAAAATAATAAGCCATCCTGTACAATATATAAAACACAATAGAAATACAAAATACTGTACAATATACAGAACAAGACAAGCGTACCGAAGTAATATATAACAATCAGTGTCGGACGTATTGCACTCGGAGGGTAGTATTGCACAGTAGGGTAATAGGGTAGGATGCAGTTGCACGTTAGATGACAGTTATGTAGGGTGTGTTGCTTAGTCGAGGAGTAATCTTTGCCACTTTGCTTAATCTATCTTTTTTTTGTCCTAAAACGTGTTTGTACTTTAAGTATTGTACTTGATACAGACCAGAAGTTTTAATTGTTACGTGTAACGTATTTTCTGGACTTTAAGGCGCAGTTAAAACATTTTTTACCTCAAAACTCTACGCTTATGTACGGAATGATTCTGGTCTAGCTAAGACGCTCACAAAACGGAAGCGACTGTCAGAAAGCGACTTGAAAACATCATCTATACATTTGGTCAACATTTTGACCAAAGAACCACCATTACATTTTATGTTGACCACAAGGAAGTATTTTACATTTAGAAAAAAATAATAATGTGACTACTTTAATGAGCCTTATAATCCAGTGCACCTTACATGTGAAAAATGGTCAAAAATAGACCATTCATCGGCAGTGCGCCTTATAATCTGGTGCGCCCTATGGTACAGAAAATACGGTAATCCTGGATTTCCACTTGATACTTAGAGTCTGCTGAACGGTGCCACCACGGATTGACTCCGCCATCCGCCAATTTCCACCGCCGTTTGATGCCCACTGTTGCGACTCAACCGTGCAGCAAAATAGCGCACACCATTACAATATCTCGCGGATCCGAACTTAATCCCGAAAAAATGGGATTTGTAGTGAAGCGAACCACAAACAGTTTATTCTGTCCTTCCAGAGGAGCCGAAGCAAAAACGAACTCGGCCGTGCCCATTTGAGACACGTAACAGCTGCTGTGCGGCAGAACCGCAAAATATCTCAAGCTTTGTCGGCCGTCAATACTCACAGGCGGGCATGTCTGTGACGGCGCTAACTGGATTTCTGCTATGCAGAACGACGCCTTTTTTTTTTTAATTTGTGGCAAGTAACAACAACATACCGGTAATATCATCCCTAGCGAGCGTTATCACCACACACACACACATACTGGTTATCATTTTGAATGGGGACCAAGTTTTTGATTATCACTTATGGGGACAAGGGAAAAAATATGTCAGTTTTAACTAATATATTAACTAATATATAATCAGCAAGAGTTAACCAGTCTTGCTGATTATCGCTTAATCTACTATTTTACCTGCAATCTTCTTTTGTGGGCCGTAATGCAGTTGTACACATAGAACTTCATTGTTTGCCATCCCCAGTTTAGGAGAGCTTCCGGTTCGGCCCACAAACACCTTAAAAAGTCACTCTTTCCTGGTACAATACCAGAAGGAATGAATCGCTTAATGTGAATTTTGACAGCCTTTACCTCTTTCTGTGTCCAGGTCCGCCTTTTCTGGGTAGCTTTACCTGCAAGTGACCATAAAAAATATGTATATGAAAATAAAATAAATAAAAGAAGATTAAGCAATTAAGTTATACATTTGTTTGCTATAATGTCTCTAACCCACAGAGAACAATGCATACATATGCATTTGCATTATTTGTGTCAAAACAAAGATTGATAAATCTTGACTAAAAAAAACAGTTTATGTATATAGTTAACCTTTGGAAGAATGTCTCACTGCACGATCTCCTTAATGATGCATCCCCTTCTTTTGAAAGTTGTGTCAGTCTCTTGGGGGGTGGGATTTTTTCCTCCTCAGTCATTGGAAAGGCCACCTCTTCTGTGGGTTTTATGTAATAAATATTTGGTGTCATACTTACCATAAGCCACATTTACTAAACCACAAATATGAGTATTGACAATATATCAGGAAATGAAGTGTCCGTCCTCTTTGGTAGGATCTTCAGTTTCCACAGCACATTCTGTGGGAGACATAACATGTTAAGCTTATAATTGAGTTCAAACCAAAAAAAAGGATTATGTCCTACTCTCCTCACGTTCCTCCAATATGTCCGACTCATCTCACGTTGCTCCAACACGTACGACGCTTCTCATATCCCTCCACCATGTCCGACTCCTCTGACATTTCTCCAACATGTCTTACTTCTTCTTATTTTCCTACAACATGGCCAATTCTTCTCATGTTCCTCATACATTTCCGACGTGAGAAGAGTCGGAAATATTGGAGCAACGTGAGAAGAGTCGGCCATGTTTCTCCAAGATGTCTGACTCTTCTCAAGTTCCTCCAACATGGCCAACTCTTCTCATGTTCGTCAAACATTTCCGACGTGAGAAGAGTCGGAAATATTGGAGCAACGTGAGAAGAGTCGGCCATGTTTCTCCAAGATGTCTGACTCTTCTCAAGTTCCTCCAACATGGCCAACTCTTCTCATGTTCCTCAGACATTTCCGACGTGAGATGAGTCAGAAATATTGGAGGAACGTAAGAAGAGTCGGCCATGTTTACCCAACATGTCTGACTTTTGTCACGTTCCTCCAACATGTCCGACTCTTCCCAAGTTCCTCCAACATTTCTGACTCTTCTCACGTTCTTGCCAACATGTGTGACTCTTCTCACGTTTGTCTATAATGTCCGACTCTTCTCACGTTCCTCCATCATGTCAGACTCTTCCCACGTTCCTCCATCATGTCAGACTCTTCTCACATTTCTCCATCATGTCCGACTCTTCTCACGTTCCTCCCACATGGCCGACTCTTCTCACATTCCTCAAACATGTCCAACTCTTCTTAATTTCCTCTATGTCCAACCTCTTTTCACTTTCCTCCTAAATGTCCGACTTTTCTTACTTTCCGTCAACATGGCCGACTCTTCTCATGTTCCTCCAACATAACAGACTCATCTCATGTTCCTCCAACATAACAGACTCTTCTCACGTTACTCCAACATGGCCGACTCCTCTCATGTTTCTCCAACATAACAAACTCTTCTAACGTTGGTCCAACATGGCCAACTTTTCTCACATTCCTCCATTATCTACGACTCTTCTTTGGTTCCTACATGTCCGACCCTTCTCACATTCCTCCAACATGTCCAACTCTTGTCAAGTTGCTCCAAAAAGGCCGACACTTCTCAAATTCCTCCAACATTTCAGGCTCTTCTAGCGTTCCTCCAACATGTCCAACTCTTCTCACATTCCTCCAACATGTTTGACTCTACTCAAATTTCTCCAACATGTCCGACTCTTTTCACTTTCCTCCAAGAAGTCAGACTTTTCCGAAGTTCCTCCAACATGTCCGACACTTCAAGTTGCTACAAAAAGGCCGACACGTCTCACGTTCCTCCAACATGGCACTCTTCTCACGTTCCTGCAACATGTCCAACTCTTCTTACGTTCCTGCCAACATGTCTGACTTTTCTTTTCACATTCTTCCAACTTGTTTGACTCTTCTGACGTTCTTCCAACATGTCCGACTCTTCTCGCGTTCCTGCAAAATGGCCGACACTTCTCACGTTCTTCCAACATGGCCGACACTTCTCAAGTTAAACCAACATGTCCGACTGTTTATATGTTCCTCCAAAATGTCCGCCTCTTTTCAAGTTCTTCCAACATGTCCGCCTCTTCTCATGTTCTACCAACATGTCCACCTCTTGTCATGTTCTTCCAACACGTCCGACTCTTCTCACGTTCCTCCAACATTGCCGATTCTTCTCACCGTCCTCCAAGATGTCCGACTCTTCTCAAGTTCCACCAAAATGCCGACTCCTGTCACGTTCCTCCAAGATGGGAAACTACTCTACCATTCCTCCAACATGGCTGACCCTTCTCCCGTTCCTCTAACAAGGCGAACTCTTCTTAGGTTCCTTCAACATGTCCACCTCTTCTCATGTTCTTCCAACTTGATGACTCTTCTCACCTTCCTCCAAGATGTCCGACTTTCCTCCAACATGTCCTACTCTTCCAAAGTTCCTTCATTATGTCCAACTCTTCTCATGTTCCTTCAACGTGGCCGATTCCTCTCAAGTTCCTGCAACATGTCCGACACTTCTTACGTTACTCCAACATGTCTGAGTCTTCTCAAGTTTTCACGTTCCTCCAACCTGGCCGACTCTTCTCAGCTTCCTCCAAGATGTCCGACTTTTCCAAAAGTCCTCAAACACGTTGAACTCTTCTCAAGTTCCATCATTATGTCCTACTCTTTTCACGTTGTTCCAACATTGCCGACTCTTAAGTTCCACTAACATGTCGGACTCTACATATGTTCCTCCAACATGTCCGACTCTTCTCGTGTTCTTACAAAATGCACAACTCTTCTCGCGTTCCTCCAAAATGTCCAACTCTTCAAATTCAACCAACATGTCCACCTCTTCTCATGTTCCTCCAAACATGTCCATCTCTTCACGTTACCCCAATATATCCGACTCTTCTCAAGTTCCTCCAACATGCCTGAGTCTTCTCAAGTTCTCAGGTTACTCCGACATGGCCGACCCTTCTCAAGTACAAAAAACATGTCTGACTCTACTCATGTTCTTGCAAGATGTCCTACTCTTTACAAGTTCCTCCAACATGTCCAACCCTTCTCATGTTCTTAAAAAAATGGACGATTCCTCTCACCTTCCACCAAGATGTTTGACTTTTCCGACGTTCCTCCAACATCTCCGACTTTTCCCAAGTTCCTCCATCATGTCCGACATTTCTGATGTTGCGGCAACATAGTCGACTCTTCTCACCTTCCTCCAACATCTCCGACTTTTCCCAAGTTCCTCCATCATGTCCGACATTTGTGATGTTGCGGCAACATAGTCGACTCTTCTCACCTTCCTCCAACATGGCCGACTCATCTTACGTTCCTCCAACATGTCACGGTTGGTAAAACTGGTGGACCCAAATGCAGAAAAGACAAGCTAAGTTTAACTACAAGGATTATTTTTCATAACACGAGGGAATGGAGGGAGCTAGTAGTCCTTGGCTTTGCGGTCCAGGAGAACACAGGCTGTGGAGAGCAGGCTGGGGCAGGCACACACGGCAGGTGGGGAACTGAAGGCAGAGGAAAACCGGTAAAATGAGGAGCTAAAAAACACAAAAATGGCAGATTCACAAGATTATCAAAAATACTGGAATTCTAGTACAAACTGGCGAGAAGCATAACACTATGTTGGAGTCCAAGCATTTGTAAGCTGCAGGTGATGTGAGTGATTAGGGTGCTGGAATCAGCTGTGCCAGGCTGAGAGCTGGAGCCAAGCCTACGCCCAAAACACGCCCAATCTCCCAAAGACAAACAGACAGACTGTGACATGCCATTTCCGACTCTTCCCAAGTTCCTCCAACGTGGCCAACTCTTCTCACGTTGGTCCAAAATGGCCGACTCTTCTCACCTCACCCCAAGAATTCCGACGTTCCTTCAACATGTCCCACTCTTCTCAATTTCCTCCATCATGTCTGACACTTCTCACGTTCCTCCAACATGTCACGGTTGGTAAAACTGGTGGACCCAAATGCAGAAAAGACAAGCTAAATTTAACTACAAGGATTGTTTTTCATAACACCAGAGTGAATGGAGGGAGCTTTGCGGTCCAGGAGAAAACACTGAGGCTAGCAGGCTGTGGCTAGCAGGCTAAGGCTACCAGGCTGTGGAGAGCAGGCTGTGGCAAACAGGCTGAGGCAGGCACACACGGCAGGTGGGGAACTGAAGGCAGAGGAAAACCGGTAAAATAAGGAGCCAAAAAACACAACAATGGTAGATTCACAAGATTATCAAAAATACTGGAATTCTAGTACAAACTGGCGAGAAGCATTACACCATGTAAAAAGGTGAACGATCTGGCGATCGCGCTGAGTGGAGTCCAAGCATTTGTAAGCTGCAGGTGATGTGAGTGATTAGGGTGCTGGAATCAGCTGTGCCAGGCTGAGAGCTGGAGCCAACCCTACGCCCAAAACACGCCCAATCTCCCAAAGACAAACACAGAGACTAACAGACACAGACAGACTGTGACATACCATTTCCGACTCTTCCCAAGTTCCTCCAATGTGGCCAACTCTTCTCACGTTGGTCCAAAATGGCCGACTCTTCTCACCTCACCCCAAGAATTCCGACATTCCTCCAACATGTTCGACACTTCTCACTACATCAATTGCTCCATAATTTCCAACTCTTCTCAAGTTACTCCATCATGGTCGACTTTTCTCACCTTCCTCCAAGATGTCTGATTTTTGCGACATCCCTCAAACAGGTCCGCCTCATCTCAAGTTCTTCCATTATGTCCGACTCTTCTCACGTTCCTTCAACAACACCAACTTTTCTCATCTTGCTCCAATATGGCCAACTCTTCTCACCGTCCTCCAGGATGTCCAACTTTTCGGACGTTCTTCCAACATGTCCAACTCTTCTAAAGTTCCTAAATTTTGTCCGACTCTTCTGACGTTGCTCCAACATGACTGTTCTGACGATCCTAATCTTCTCACATTCCTCCAACTTGTCCGACTCTTCTCAAGTTCCTCCTAGATTTGCGACTCTTCTCAGGTTCCTCCAACATGTCCACTTCTTATCATGTTCTTCCAACTTGTTGACTCTTCTCACGTTTGTCCAACATGTCCGACTCTTGTCACCTTCCTCCAAGATGTCCGACTTTTCCGAAAGTCCTCAAACCGGTCCAACTCTTCTCAAGTTCCTCCATAATGCCCTACTCTTCCCACGTTGCTCCAACATTGCCAACTCTTCATATGTTCCTCCAACATGTCCGACTCTTCTCATGTTATTCCAAAATGTCCGACTTTTCTCACAATCTTCCAACATAGCCGACTCTTCTCATGTTCCTCCAAACATGTCAACCTCTTCGCACAATACCCCAACATATCCGACTTTTCCCAAGTTCTTCCATCATGTCCGACATTGCTGCAAAAAGGCAGACTCTTCTCACCTTCCTCCAACATTGCAAACTATTATCAAGTACCTCCAAAATGGCCGAGTGTTCTGACGATCCTCAAACTTGTCCAAATCTTCTCACGTTCCACCAACGCGTCCGAAATTTCTCACGTTACTCCACCATGGCCGACTCTTCACAAGTTCTCACTTTTCTTCAACATGTCCACCTCTTCTCACGTTCTTCCAACATGGCCGACTCATCTCACATTCCTCCAACATGTCACGGTTGGTAAATCTGGTGGACCCAAATGCAGAAAAGACAAGCTGAATTAAACTACAAGGAGTCTTTTTAATATAACCAGAGGCAATAGAGGGCGCTAGAAGGCCTTGGCTTTGCGGTCCAGGAGAGCACACTGAAGCTAGCAGGCTGCGGCTAGCAGGCTATGGCGAGCACACTGTGGCTAACAGGCTGAGGCAGACACACAAGGCAGGTAGGGAACTGAAGGCGGAGGAAAACAAGTATGATAAGAGCCAAAAAACACAAAAATGGCATATTGAAAAGATTATCAAAAATGCTGGAGTTCTATGACAAACTGTCAAAAAGCGTTACCACATGTAAAAAGATGAACGATCTGGCGATCGCGCTGAGTGAAGTCCAAACATTTTTAGGCTGCAGGTGATGAGTTGATGGCAGGCAGGTGAGTGATTAGGGTGCGGGGATCAGCTGTGTAAGGCTGAGAGCTGGAGCCAAGCCCACGCCCAATCTCCCATAGACAAACACAGAGACTAACAGACACAGACAGACTGTGACATACCATGTTAGAATCTTCTCAAGTTCCTCCAACGTGGCCGCCTCTTCTAAAGATGCTCCAAAATGGCCGACTTCTCAACTCACCCCAAGAATTCCAACATTCCTTTAACATGTCCCAATCTTTTAAATTTCCTCCATCATGTCCGGCACTTCTCACATTATTCCATCATGTCCGACTCTTCTAAAGTTCCTCCAACATGGCCGACTTTTCTCCCCTCCTCCGAGATGTCAGATTTTTCCGACGTCCCTCAAACAGGTCCTCCTATTCTCAAGTTCTTCCATTATGGCCGACACTTCTCTAGTTCCTCCAACATGACCGACTTTTCTCACCTTCTTTCATGTCACCGTTGGTAAATCTGGTGGACCCAATTGCAGAAAAGACAAGCTGAATAAAATACAAGGATTATTTTTAATAAAAACAGAAGTAAAGGAGGGAGCTCGTAGTCCTTGGCTTTGCGGTCCAGTAGAGCACACTGAGGCTAACAGGCTGTGGCTGAAAGGCTGAGGCAGACACACAAGGCAGGTGGGGAACTGAAGGGAGAGGAAAACCGGTAAGATGAGGAGCCAAAAAACACAAAAACCACAGATTCACAAAATTATAAAAAATGCTGGAATTTTAGGACAAACTAGCGAGAAGTGTTACCACATGTAAAAAGGTGAACGATCTGGCGATCGCGCCGAGTGAAGTCCAAAGATTTGTAGGTTGCAGGTGATGAGTTGATAACAGGCAGGCAAGTGAGTAGGGTGCTGGGATCCGCTGTGCCAGGCTTAAAGCTGGAGCCAAGCCTACGCCGAAAACAAGCCAAATCTCCCAAAGACACACAGAGACAACCAGACACAGACAGAGAGTGTGACATACCATGTCTGACTCTTGTAAAGTTCCTCCCACGTGGCCGACTCTTCTCCCCTTCTTCCAACATGGCCAACTCTTCTCCCCTTCTTCCAACATGTCCAACATTTCCGACGTTCCTCCATCATGTCCAACTCTTCTGAAGTTCCTAAATTTTGTCCGACTCTTCTGACGTTGCTCCAACATGACAGACTATTCTCACGTTCCTGCAACATGGCTGGCTGTTCTGACGATCCTCCACCTTGTACGACTCTTTTCAAATTCCTCCAACTAGTTTGACTCTTGTCCAGTTCCACCAACATGTCTGACTTTTTTAACGTTCCTCCTGGATTTCAGACTTTTCTCAAGTTCCTCCAACATGTCCACTTCTTATCATGTTCTTCCAACTTGCTGACTCTTCTCACGTTCTTCCAACATGTCCGACTCTTCTCACCTTCCTCCAAGATGTCCGACTTTTCCGAAAGTCCTCAAACCAGTCCAACTCTTCTCAAGTTCCTCTATTATGTCCTACTCTTCCCACGTTGCTCCAACATTGCCAACTCTTCATATGTTCCTCCAACATGTCCGACTCTTCTCATGTTCCTCCAACATGTCCGACTCTTCTCATGTTCCTCCAACATGTCCGACTCTTCTCATGTTCCTCCAACATGTCCGACTCTTCTCATGTTCCTCCAACATGTCCGACTCTTCATACGTTCCTCCAAAATGTCACTCTTCTCAAGTTTCTCTTCTCACCTTCCACCAAGATGTCTGAGTTTTCCGACGTTCCTCCAACATCTCCGACTTTTCCCAAGTTCATCCATCATGTCCGACATTTCTGACGTTGCCTCAACATGGCCGACATTTCTTACCTTCCTCCAACATTGCAGACTATTCTCACATTCCTCCAAAATGGCCGAGTGTTCTGACAATCCTCCAACTTGTCCCACTCTTCTGACTTTCCTCCAACGCGTCCGACACTTCTCACGTTCATCCAACATGGCCAACTCTTCTCAAGTTCTCACCTTTTTTCAACATGTTCACCTCTTCTCATGTTCGTCCAACATGCCCGACTCATCTCACATTCCTCCAACATGTCACAGTTGGTAAATCTGGTGGACCCAAATGCAGAAAAGACAAGCTGAATTAAACAAGGATTCTTTTTAATAAAACCAGAGGGAATGGAGGGAGTTAGTAGTCTTTGGCTTTGCGGTCCAGGAGAACACACTGAGGGTAGCAGGCTGTGGCGAGCAGGCTGAGGCTAGCAGGCTGTGGAGAGCAGGCTGCGGCTAGGAGGCTGTGGCTAGCATGCTGAGGCAGGCACACACGGCAGGTGGGGAATTGAAGGCAGAGGAAAACCGGTATGATGAGGAGCCAAAAAACAAAAAAATGGCAGATTCACAAGATTATCAAAAATGCTGGTATTCTAGGAGAAACTGGCGAGAAGCGTTACCACATGTAAAAAGGTGAACGATCTGGCGATCGCGCCGAGTGGAGTCCAAACATTTGTAGGCTGCAGGTGATGAGTTGATGGCAGGCATGTCAGTGATTAGGGTGCTGGGATCAGCTGTGCCAGGCTGAGAGCTGGAGCCAAGCCTACGCCCAAAACACGCCCAATCTCCCAAAGACAAACACAGAGACTAACAGACACAGACAGACTGTGACATACCATGTTCGACTCTTCTCAAGTTCCTCCAACGTGGCTGCCTCTTCTCACGTTGCTCCAAAATGGCCGAATCTTCTCACCTCACCCTAAGAATTCCGACGTTCCTTCAACATGTCCCACTCTTCTCAATTTCCTCCATCATGTCCGACACTTCTCATATTACTCAATCAGGTCCAACTCTTCTCAAGCTCCTCCATAATTTCCAACTCTTCTCAAGTTACTCCAACATGGCCGACTCTTTACACCTTCCTCCAAGGTGTCTGATTTTTCCGACATCCCTCAAACAGGTCCACCTCTACTCAAGTTCTTCCATTATTTCCGACTCTTCTCACGTTACTCCAACATGGATGACTTTTCTGACCTTCTTGTGACAGGACAGCGGGAGAAGAAGACTGCTGGAAGACGATGACGTCGTAAGCTGTAAGCGTATTTATTGACAACTTGAAATGTGTGTTTGGTGTGGAATTAACCCAAAGAGATGAAATGTACTAAGTGTGAGACTTATCTGAGCGTGGTGATCAGAGGGTGTTGAGGGTGCGTGTTGATCCAGGCAGAGGTTTCCAATTTGGGGCAAGGCAGGTTTGAGCGTTGGAGGACAGGCGAAGGATCAAGGGGAGGCGCGCGGCATCGTGGTCGGTAGGCAGGCGTGATGTCGATGTCCAGGGAGGCAAGGGAAGACCCATGGGGGTTTTCAGGTTGACGAGACACACAACTCGACAACGAGGAATGACAACGGGGAGCTGGAGAATGACACAACACAATAGACGATGAGCACAACAGGGAGGGAACACAGGGAGAGAGCAAATGCATGCAGGAGAGCTGGAGACGTGTGGACTTACTGTTCAGCATACGTGAAGCTACGTTCTGGAGTCAGGTCTCAGGTTGTGATGAATTATGAAGGCTCATCGCTCATCACGGACAGGTGGGTGTATTGGGCAGCGTTTGCAGCCGCGTTGAAGCGCCCTCGCAGCGGAGAGACAGCGCCTGTGGGCGTGGCCCATGGCGTGCTCGTGAGGACGCGCAAAATAGGGTGAAGCAGCTGAAGTCTTACCCATAACACTTCTTCCAACATGTCACTGTTGGTAAATCTGGTGGACCCAAATGCAGAAAAGACAAGCTGAATTAAAGTACAAGCATTGTTTTTAATAAAACCAGAGGTAAATGAGGGAGCTCGTAGTCCTTGGCTTTGCGGTCCAGGAGAGCACACTGAGGCTAACAGGCTGTGGCTAACAGACTGAGGCTAACAGGCAGAGGCAGGCACACACGGCAGGTGGGGAACTGAAGGGAGAGGAAAACCGGTAAGATGAGGAGCCAAAAAACACAAAAACGACAGATTCACAAGATTATCAAAATTGTGGAATTCTAAGACAAACTGGCGAGAAGAGTTACCACATGTAAAAAGGTGAACGATCTGGCGATCGCACCGAGTGAAGTCCAAACATTTGTAAGCTGCAGGTGATGAGTTGATGGCAGGCAGGTAAGTGATTAGGGTGCTGGGATCAGCTGTGCCAGGCTGAGAGCTGGAGCCAAGCCTACGCCCAAAACACGCCCAATCTCCCAAAGACAAACACAGAGACTAACAGACTGTGACATACCATGTTCGACTCTTCTCAAGTTCCTCCAACGTGGCCGCCTCTTCTCACATTGCTCCAAAATGGCTGACTCTTCTCACCTCACCCCAAGAATTCCGACGTGCCTTCAACATGTCCCACTCTTCTCAATTTCCTCCATCATGTCCGACTCTTCTCAAATTCCTCCACAATTTCAGACTCTTCTCAAGTTACTCCAACATGGCCGACTTTTCTCACCTTCCTCCAAGATGTCTGATTTTTCCGACGTCCCTCAAACAGGTCCACCTCTTCTCAAGTTCTTCCATTATGTCCGACTCTTCTCTAGTTCCTCCAACATGACCAACTTTTCTCACCTTCTTTCAACATGTCACCGTTGGTAAATCTGGTAGACCCTAATGCAGAAAACACAAGCTGAATTATAGTACAAGGATTATTTTTAGTAAAACCAGAGGTAAAGGAGGGAGCTCGTAGTTCTTGGCTTTGCGGTCCAGGAGAGCACACTGAGGCTAACAGGCTGAGGCAGACACACAAGGCAGGTGGGGAACTGAAGTGAGAGGAAAACCGGTAAGATGAGGAGCCAAAAAACACAAAAACGACAAATTCACAAGATTATCAAAAATGCTGGAATTCTAGGACAAACTAGCGAGAAGTGTTACCACATGTAAAAAGGTGAACGATCTGGCGATCGCGCCGAGTGAAGTCCAAATATCTGTAGGCTGGAGGTGATGAGTTGATAACAAGCAGGCAAGTGAGTAGGGTGCTGGGATCAGCTGTGCCAGGCTTAAAGCTGGAGCCAAGCCTACGCCCAAAACAAAGTAATTCTCCCAAAGACACACAACACCCAGACACAGACAGTGAGTGTTACATACCATGTCTGACTCTTCTAAAGTTCCTCCAACGTGGCCGACTTTTCTCACCTAGCTCCAACATGACCAACTCTTTTCACCTTCCTCCAAGATGTCCAACTTTTCCGACGTTTCTCCAACATGTCCAACTCTTCTCAAGATTCTAAATTTTGTCCAACTCTTCTGACGATGCTCCAACAAGACGGACTATTCTCACGTTCCTCCAACATGGCTGACTGTTCTTACGATCCTCCACCTTGCCCAAGTCTTTTCACATTCCTCCACCTTGTACGACTCTTTTCACATTCCTCCAACTAGTTTGACTCTTGTCCAGTTCCACCAACATGTCTGACTTTTTTAACGTTCCTCCTAGATTTCCGACTCTTCTCAAGTTCCTCCACCATGTCCACTTCTTATCATGTTCTTCCAACTTGCTGACTTTTCTCACGTTCTTCCAACATGTCCGACTCTTCTCACCTTTCTCCAAGATGTCTGACTTTTCCGAAAGTCCTCAAACCAGTCCAACTCTTCTCAAGTTCCTCCATTATGCCCGACTCTTCCCACGTTGCTCCAACACTGCCGACTCTTCATATGTTCCTCCAACATGTCCGACTCTTCTCATGTTCTTCCAAAATGTCCGACTCTTCTCACGTTCTTCCAACATGGTTGACTCTTCTCATGTTCCTCCAAAATGTCAGACTCTTCTTAAGTTTCTCCATCATGTCCGAATCTTCATATGTTCCTCCAAAAATGTCCACCTCTTCGCATGTTACACCAACATATCCAACCCTTTTCAAGTTCCTCCAACACGGTTCACTCTTCTCACCTTCCACCAAGATGTTTGACTTTTCCGACGTTACTCCAACATCTCCGACTTTTCCCAAGTTCCTCCATCATGTCCGACATTTCTGACGTTGCTGCCACATGGCCGACTCTTCTCACCTTCCTCCAACATTGCAGACTATTCTCACGTTCCTCCAAAATGGCCGAGTGTTCTGACGATCCTCCAACTTGTCCCACTCTTCTGACGTTCCTCCGACGCGTCCGACACTTCTCTTTTCACTTTTCTTCAATATGTCGACCTCTTGTGACATTCCTCCAACATGGCAGACTCTTCTCATGTTCCTCCAACTGGCCGACTCATCTCACATTCCTCCAACATGTCACGGTTGGTAAAACTGGTGGACCCAAATGCAGAAAAGAAAAAATTAATTAAACTACAAGGATTCTTTTTAAAAACACCAGAGGCAATGGAGAGAGCTAATAGTCCTTGGCTTTGCGGTCCAGGAGAGCACACTGAGGCCAGCAGGCTGTGGCGAGCAGGCTGTGGCAGGCACACACGGCTGGTGGGGAACTGAAGGCAGAGGAAAACCGGTATGATGAGGAGCCAAAAAACACAAAAATGGCAGATTCACAAGATTATCAAAGATGCTGGAATTCTAGGACAAACTGGCGAGAAGCGTTACCACATGTAAAAAGGTGAACGATCTGGCGATCGCGCCGAGTGGAGTCCAAACATTTGTAGGCTGCAGCTGATGAGGTGATGGCAGGCAGGTGAGTGATTAAGGTGAAGCGATCAGCTGTGCCAGATTGAGAGCTGGAGCCAAGCCTACGCCCAAAACAGACCCGATCTCCCAAAGACGAACACAGAGACTAACAAACTGTGACATACCATGTTTGACTCTTCTCGAGTTCCTCCAACATGGCCGCCTCTTCTCACGTTGCTCCAAAATGGCCGACTCTTCTCACCTCACCCCTAGAATTCTGACGTTCCTTCAACATGTCCCACTCTTTTCAATTCCCTCCATCATGTCCGACTCTTCTTAAGTTCCTCCATAATTTCCGACTCTTTTCGAGTTACTCCAACATGGCCGACTTTTCTCACCTTCCTCCAAGATGTCTGACTTTTCCAACGTCCCTCAAACAGGTCCACCTCTTCTCAAGTTCTTCCATTACTTCCGACTCTTTTCACGTTCCTCCAACATGACCGACTTTTCTCACCTTCTTCCAACATTTCACCGTTGGTAAATCTGGTGGACGCAAATGCAGTAAAACAAGCCGAGTTAAAGTAAAAGGATTCTTTTAAATAAAACCAGAGGTAAAGGAGGGAGCTCGTAGTCCTTGGTTTTGCGGTCCAGATGAGCACACTGAGGCTAACAGGCTGTGGCTAGCAGGCTGAGGCAGACACACAAGGCAGGTGGGGAACTAAAGGCAGTGGAAAACCGGTAAAATGAGGAGCCAAAAAACACAAAAATGGCAGATTCACAAGATTATCAAAAATGCTGGAATTTTAGGACAAACTGGCGAGAAGCGTTACCACATGTAAAAAGGTGAACGATCTGGCGATCGCACTGAATGAAGTCCAAACATTTGTAGGCTGCAGGTGATGAGTTGATGGCAGGCATGTGGGTGATTAAGGGGCTGGGATCAGCTGTGCCAGGCTGAGAGCTGGAGCCAAACCTACACCCAAAACAATCCCAATAATCCAAAGACACACAGAGACAACCAGACACAGACAGAGAGTGTGACATACCATGTCCAACTCTTCTAAAGTTCCTCCAACATGGCCAAATTTTCTAACCTTGCTCCAAAATGGCCAACTCTTCTCACCTTCCTCCAAGATGTCCAACTTTTCCGACGTTCGTCCAACATGTCCAAAACTTCTCAAGTTCCTAAATTTTGTCCGACTCTTCTGGTGTTGCTCCAACATGACAGACTATTCTCACGTTCCTGCAACATGGCTGACTGTTCTGACGATCCTCCACCTTGTCCGACTCTGTTCACATTCCTCCAACTTGTCCGACTCTTTTCACATTCCTCCAACTTGTCCGACTCTTTTCACATTCCTCCAACTTGTCCGACTCCTCACATTCCTCCAACTTGTCCGACTCTTCTCCAGTTCCACCATCATGTCCGACTTTTTTAACGTTCCTCCTGGATTTCAGACTTTTCTCAAAGTCCTCCAACGTGTCCACTTCTTATTATGTTCTTCCAACTTGCTGACTCTTCTCACGTTCTTCCAACATGTCAGACTCTTCTCACCTTCCTCCAAGAAGTCCAACTTTTCCGAAAATCCTCAAACCAGTCCAACTCTTCTCAAGTTCCTCTATTATGCCCTACTCTTCCCACGTTCCTCCAACATGTCTGACTCTTCATACGTTACTCCAAAATGTCACTCTTCTGAAGTTTCTCCATCATGTCCGACTCTTCTCACCTTCCACCAAGATGTCTGACTTTTCCGACGTTCCTCCAACATCTCCCAAGTTCATCAATCATGGCCGACCTTTCTGACGTTGACGCAACATGGCCGACATCTCTTACCTTCCTCCAACATTGCAGACTATTCTCACATTCCTCCAAAATGGCCGAGTGTTCTGACGATCCTCCAACTTGTCTGGCTCTTCTGACTTCCCTCCAACGCGTCCGACACTTCTCACGTTCCTCCAACATGCCCAACTCTTCTCAAGTTCTCACCTTTTTTCAACATGTTCACCTCTTCTCATGTTCGTCCAACATGGCCGACTCATCTCACATTCCTCCAACATGTCACAGTTGGTAAATCTGGTGGACCCAAATGCAGAAAAGACAAGCTGAATTAAACAAAGATTCTTTTTAATAAAACCAGAGGGAATGGAGGGAGCTAGTAGTCCTTGGCTTTGCGGTCCAGGAGAACACACTGAGGCTAGCAGGCTGTGGAGAGCAGGCTGCGGCCAGCAGGGTGACGCAGGCACACACGGCAGGTGGGGAACTGAAGGCAGAGGAAAACCGGTATGACGAGGAGCCAAAAAACACAGAAATGGCAGATTCGCAAGATTATCAAAAATGCTGGAATTCTAGGACAAACTGGCAAGAAGCGTTACCACATGTAAAAAGGTGAACGATCTGGCGATCGCGCCGATTGGAGTCCAAACATTTGTAGGCTGCAGGTGATGAGTTGATGGCAAGGAGGTGAGTGATTAGGGTGCTGGGATCAGCTGTGCCAGGCTGAGAGCTGGAGCCAAGCCTACGCCCAAAACACGCCCAATCTCCCAAAGACAAACACAGAGACTAACAGACACAGACAAACTGTGACATACCATGTTCGACTCTTCTCAAGTTCCTCCAACGTGGCTGCCTCTTCTCACGTTGCTCCGAAATGACCGACTCTTCTCACCTCACCCCAAGAATTCCGACGTTCCTTCAACATGTCCCACTCTTCTCAATTTCCTCCATCATGTCTGACACTTCTCACGTTCCTCCAACATGTCCAACTCTTCTCAAGCTCCTCAATAATTTCCGACTCTTCTCAAGTTACTCCAACATGGGCAACTTTTTTCACCTTCCTCCAAGATGTCTGATTTTTCCGACATCCCTCAAACAGGTCCACCTCTACTCAAGTTCTTCCATTATGTCCGACTCTTCTCACGTAACTCCAACATGAACGAGTTTTCTCACCTTCTTGTGACAGGACAGCGGGAGAAGAAGACGGCTGGAAGACGATGACGTCGTAAGCTGTCAGCGTATTTATTGACAACTTGAAATGTGTGTTTGGTGTGTAATTAACCCAAAGAGATGAAATGTACTAAGTGTGAGACTTATCTGAGCGTGGTGATCAGAGGGTGTTGAGGGTGCGTGTTGATCGAGGCAGAGGTTTCCAATTTGGGGCAAGGCAGGTTTGAGCGTTGGAGGACAGGCGAAGGATCAAGGGGAGGCGCGCGGCATCGTGGTCGGTAGGCAGGCGTGATGTCGATGTCCAGGGAGGCAAGGGAAGACCCATGGGGGTTTTCAGGTTGACGAGACACACAACTCGACAACGAGGAATGACAACGGGGAGCTGGAAAATGACACAACACAATAGACGATGAGCACAACAGGGAGGGAACACAGGGAGAGAGCAAATGCATGCAGGAGAGCTGGAGACGTGTGGACTTACTGTTCAGCATACGTGAAGCTACGTTCTGGAGTCAGGTCTCAGGTTGTGATGAATTATGAAGGCTGATCGCTCATCACGGACAGGTGGGTTGATTGCGGAGCGTTTGCAGCCGCGTTGAAGCGCCCTCGCGGCGGAGAGAGAGAGCGCATGTGGACGTGGCCCACGGCGTGCTCGTGAGGACGCGCAAAATAGGGAGAAGCAGCTGAAGTCTTACCCATAACACTTCTTCCAAAATGTTACTGTTGGTAAATCTGGTGGACCCAAATGCAGAAAAGACAAGCTGAATTAAAGTACCAGGATTGTTTTTAATAAAACCAGAGGTAAATGAGGGAGCTCGTAGTCCTTGGCTTTGCGGTGCAGGAGAGCACACTGAGGCTAACAGGCTGTGCCTAACAGACTGAGGCTAACAGGCTGAGGCAGGCACACATGGCAGGTGGGGAACTGAAGGGAGAGGAAAACCGATAAAATGAGGAGCCAAAAAAAACAAAAATGGCAGATTGACAAGATTATCAAAATGCTGGAATTCTAAGACAAACTGGCGAGAAGCGTTACCACATGTAAAAAGGTGAACGATCTGGCGATCGCACCGAGTGAAGTCCAAACATTTGTAAGCTGCAGGTGATGAGTTGATGGCAGGCAAGTAAGTGATTAGGGCGCTGGGATCAGCTGTGCCAGGCTGAGAGCTGGAGCCAAGCCTACGCCCAAAACACGCCCAATCTCCCAAAGACAAACACAGAGACTAACAGACACAGACAGACTGTGACATACCCTGTTCGACTCTTCTCAAGTTCCTCCAACGTGGCCGCCTCTTCTCACGTTGCTCCAAAATGGCCGACTCTTCTCACCTCACCCCTAGAATTCCGACGTGCCTTCAACATGTCCCACTCTTCTCAATTTCCTCCATCATGTCCGACACTTCTCACATTCCTCCATCATGTCCGACTCTTCTCAAATTCCTCCACAATTTCAGACTCTTCTCAAATTACTCCAACATGGCCGACTTTTCTCACCTTCCTCCAAGATGTCTGATTTTTCCGACATCCCTCTCACAGGTCCGCCTCTTCTCAAGTTCTTCCATTATGTTCGACTCTTCTCTAGTTCCTCCAACATGACCGACTTTTCTCACCTTTCAACATGTCACCGTTGGTAAATCTGGTAGACCCAAATGCAGAAAAGACAAGCTGAATTAATGTACAAGGATTCTTTTTAGTAAAACCAGAGGTAAAGGAGGGAGCTCGTAGTCCTTGGCTTTGCGGTCCAGGAGAGCACACTGAGGCTAACAGGCTGAGGCAGACACACAAGGCAGGTGGGGAACTGAAGGGAGAGGAAAACCAGTAAGATGAGGAGCCAAAAAACACAAAAACGACAGATTCACAAGATTATCAAAAATGCTGGAATTCCAGGACTAACTAGCGAGAAGTGTTACCACATGTAAAAAGGTGAACGATCTGGCGATCGCGCCGAGTGAAGTCCAAACATTTGTAGGCTGCAGGTGATGAGTTGATAACAGGCAAGCAAGTGAGTAGGGTGCTGGGATCCGCTGTGCCAGGCTTAAAGCTGGAGCCAAGCCAACGCCCAATACAAGCCAAATCTCCCAAAGACAAACAGAGACACCCAGACACAGACAGTGAGTATGACATACCATGCCTGACTCTTCTAAAGTTCCTCCAACGTGGCCGACTTTTCTCTCCTTGCTCCAAAATGGCCAACTTTTCGGACGTTCATCCAACATGGCCAACTCTTCTCAAGATTCTAAATTTTGTCCAACTCTTCTGACGATGCTCCAACATGACAGACTATTCTCACGTTCCTCCAACATGGCTGACTGTTCTAAGATCCTCCACCTTGCCCAACTCTTTTCACATTCCTCCAACTTGTCAGTCTTCTCACATTCCTCCAGCTGGTCCGACTCTTCCCACATTCCTCCAACTTGTCCGACTCTTCTCAAGTTCCACTAACATGTCCGACTCTTCTAACGTTCCTCCTAGATTTCCGACTCTTCTCAAGTTCATCCAACATGTCCACTTCTTATCATGTTCTTCCAACTTGCTGACTCTTCTCACGTTCTTCCAACATGTCCGATTCTTCTCACCTTTCTCCAAGATGTCCGACTTTTCCGAAAGTCCTCAAACCAGTCCAACTCTTCTCAAGTTCCTCCATTATGCCCTACGCTTCCCACGTTGCTCCAACATTGCCGACTCTTCATATGTTCCTCCAACATGTCCGACTCTTCTCATGTTCTTCCAAAATGTCCGACTCTTCTCACATTCTTCCAACATGGCCGACTCTTCTCATGTTCCTCTAAAATGTCAGACTCTTTTTAAGTTTCTCCATCATGTCCGACTCTTCATATGTTCCTCCAAAAATGTCCACCTCTTCGCATGTTACCCCAACATATCCAACCCTTTTCAAGTTCCTCCAACATGGTTGACTCTTCTCACCTTCCACCAAGATGTTTGACTTTTCCGACGTTACTCCAACATCTCCGACTTTTCCCAAGTTCCTCCATCATGTCCGACATTTCTGACGTTGCTGTCACCTTCCTCCAACATTGCAGACTATTCTCACGTTCCTCCAAAATGGCCGAGTGTTCTGACGATCCTTCAACTTGTCCCACTCTTCTGACGTTCCTCCAACGCGTCCGACACTTTTCAAGTTCTTACCTTTCTTCAACATGTCGACCTCTTGTCACATTCCTCCAACATGGCAGACTCTTCTCATGTTCCTCCAACATGGCCGACTCATCTCACATTTCTCCAACATGTCACGGTTGGTAAAAGTGGTGGACCCAAATGCAGAAAAGACAAAATGAATTAAACTACAAGGATTCTTTTTAAAAACACCAGAGGCAATGGAGGGAGATAATAGTCCTTGGCTTTGCGGTCCAGAAGAGTGAAGTGAAGTGAAGTGAATTATATTTATATAGCGCTTTTTCTCTAGTGACTCAAAGCGCTTTACATAGTGACACCCAATAGCTAAGTTACATTCAAACCAGTGTGGGTGGCACTGGAAGCAGGTGGGTAAAGTGTCTTGCCCAAGGACACAACGGCAGTGACTAGGATGGCGGAAGCGGGAATCGAACCTGCAACCCTCAAGTTGCTGGCACGGCCACTCTACCAACCGAGCTAAACCGCCCAAGAGCACACTGAGGCTAGCAGGCTGTGGCAGGCACACACGGCAGGTGGGGAACTGAAGGCAGAGGAAAACCGGTAAGATGAGGAGCCAAAAAACACAAAAATGGCAGATTCACAAGATTATCAAAGATGCTGAAATTCTAGGACAAACTGGCGAGAAGCGTTACCACATGTAAAAAGGTGAATGATCTGGCGATCGCGCCGAGTGGAGTCCAAACATTTGTAGGCTGCAGGTGATGAGTTGATAACAAGCAGGCAAGTGAGTAGGGTGCTGGGATCAGCTGTGCCAGGCTGAGAGCTGGAGACAAGCCTATGCCAAAAAACACGCCCAATCTCCCAAAGACAAACACAGAGACTAACAAACAGTGACATACCATGTTTGACTCTTCTCGAATTCCTCCAACGTGGCCGCCTCTTCTCACGTTGCTCCGAAATGGCCAACTATTCTCACCTCACCCCTAGAATTCCGACGTTCCTTCAACATGTCCCACTCTTCTCAATTCCCTACATTCTGTCCGATACTTCTCACATTCCTCCATCATTTCCGACTCTTCCTAAGTTCCTCCATAATTTCCGACTCTTCTCAAGTTACTCCAACATGGCCGACTTTCGTCACCTTCCTCCAAGATGTCTAATTTTTCCGACGTCCCTCAAACAGGTCCACCTCTTCTCAAGTTCCTCCATTACGTCCGACTCTTTTCACGTTCCTCCAACATGACCGACTTTTCTCACCTTCTTCCAACATTTCACCGTTGGTAAATCTGGTGGACGCAAATGCAGAAAAGACAAGCTGAGTTAAAGTACAATAATTATTTTTAATAAAACCAGAGGTAAAGGAGGGAGATCGTAGTCCTTGGCTTTGCGGTCCAGATGAGCACACTGAGGCTAACAGGCTGTGGCTAGCAGGGTGAGGCAGACACACAAGGCAGGTGGGGAACTAAAGGGAGAAGAAAACCGGTAAAATGAGGAGCCAAAAAACACAAAAATGGCAGATTCACAACATTATCAAAAATACTGGAATTTTAGGACAAACTTGCGAGAAGCGTTACCACATGTAAAAAGGTGAACGATCTGGCGATCGCACTGAATGAAGTCCAGACATTTGTAGGCTGCAGGTGATGAGTTGATGGCAGGCATGTGAGTGATTAAGGTGCTGGGATCAGCTGTGCCAGGCTGAGAGCTGGAGCCAAGCCTACACCCAAAACAATCCCAATAATCCAAAGACACACAGAGACAACCAGACACAGACAGAGAGTGTGACATACCATGTCCAACTCTTCTAAAGTTCCTCCAACATGGCCAAATTTTCTCACCTTGCTCCAAAATGGCCAACTCTTCTCACCTTCCACCAAGATGTCCAACTTTTCCGACGTTCGTCCAACATGTCCAACTCTTCTCAAGTTCCTAAATTTTGTCCGACTCTTCTGGTGTTGCTCCAACATGACTGACTATTCTCACGTTCCTCCACCATGGCTAACTGTTCTGACGATCTTCCACCATGTCCGACTCTTTTCACATTTCTCCAACTTGTCCGACTCTTCTCAAGTTCCACCAACATGTCCACTTCTTATCATGTTCTTCCAACTTGCTGACTCTTCTCACGTTCTTCCAACATGTCCGATTCTTCTCACCTTCCTCCAAGATGTCCGACTTTTCCGAAAGTCCTGAAACCGGTCCAACTCTTCTCAAATTACTCCATTATGTCCTACTCTTCCCACGTTGCTCCAACATTGCCGACTCTTCATATGTTCCTCCATGTTTGACTCTTCCCATGTTCTTCCAAAATGTCCGACTCTTCATATGTTCCTCCAAACATGTCCACCTCTTCGCATGTTACCCCAAAATATCACACTCAAGTTCCTCCAACATGGCCGACTCTTCTCACCTTCCACCAAGATGTCTGACTTTTCCCAAGATCCTCCATCATGTCCGACATTTCTGACGTTGCTGCAACATGGCCGACTCTTCTCACCTTCCTCCAACATTGCAGACTATTCTCACGTTCCTCCAAAATGGCCAAGTGTTCTGACGATCCTCCAACTTGTCCCACTCTTCTGACGTTTCTCCAACGCGTTCGACACTTCTCACGTTCCTCCTCTTGTCAAGTTCTCACCTTTCTTCAACATGTCCACCTCTAGGCACGTTCCTCCAACATGGCTGACTCTTCTCATTTTCCTCCAACATGGCCGACTCATCTCACATTCCTCCAACATGGTGGACCCAAATGCAGAAAAAAAACAGCTGAATTAAACTACAAGGATTATTTTTAATAAAACCAAATGGAATGGAGGGAGATAGTAGTCCTTGGCTTTGCAGTCCAGAGCACACTGAGGCTAGCAGGGTGTGGCAAGCAGGCCGTGGAGAGCAGGCTGTGGCAGGCACACAAAGCAGGTGGGGAATTGAAGGCAGAGGAAAACCGGTAAGATGAGGAGCCAAAAAACACAAAAATGGCAGATTCGCAAGATTATCAAAAATGCTGGAATTCTAGGACAAACTGGCGAGAAGCGTTACGTTATGTAAAAAGGTGAACAAATGTTACGTTATGTAAAAAGGTGAACAAATGTTCGGAGTCCAAACATTTGTAGGCTGCAGGTGATGAGTTGATGGCAGGCATGTGAGTGATTAGGGTGCTGGGATCAGCTGTGCCAGGCTGAGAGCTGGAGCCAAGCCTACGCCCAAAACACGCCCAATCTCCCAAAGACAAACACAGAAACTAAGAGACACAGACGGACTGTGATACCATGTTCGACTCTTCTCAAGTTCCTCCAACGTGGCCGCCTCTTCTCACGTTGCTCCAAAATGGCCGACTCTTCTCACCTCACCCCAAGAATTCCAACGTGCCTTCAACATGTCCCAATCTTCTCAATTTCCTCCATCATGTCTGACACTTCTCATGTTGCTCCATAATTTCAGACAATTCTCAAATTACTCCGACATGGCCGACTTTTCTCACCTTCCTCCAAGATGTCTGATTTTTCCAACGTCCCTCAAACAGGTCCGCCTCTTCTCAAGTTCTTCCAACATGACCGACTCTTCTCAAGTTCCCCCAACATGTCCGACTCTTCTCACGTTCCCCCAACATGTCCGACTCTTCTCACGTTCCTCCAACATGTCCGACTCTTCTCACGTTCCTCCAACATGTCCGACTCTTCTCACGTTCCTCCAACATGTCCGACTCTTCTCATGTTCCTCCAACATGTCCGACTCTTCTCAAGTTCCCCCAACATGTCCGACTCCTCTCACGTTCCTCCAACATGTCCGACTCTTCTCACGTTCCTCCATCATGTCCGACTCTTCTCTCGTTACTCCAACATGTCCTACTCTTCTCAAGTTCCCCCAACATGTCCGACTCTTCTCAAGTTCTCCCAACATGTCCGACTCTTCTCAAGTTCCTCCAACATGTCCGACTCTTCTCACGTTCCTCCAACATGTCCGACTCTTCTCACGTTCCTCCAACATGTCCCGACTCTTCTCACGTTCCTCCAACATGTCCTACTCTTCTCAAGTTCCCCCAACATGTCCGACTCTTCTCACGTTCCTCCAACATGTCCGACTCTTCTCAAGTTCTCCCAACATGTCCGACTCTTCTCACGTTCCTCCAACATGTCCGACTCTTCTCACGTTCCTCCAACATGTCCGACTCTTCTCACCTTCCTCCAACATGTCCCGACTCTTTTCATGTTCCTTTAACATGGCAGACACTTTTCACGTTCCTCCAACATGACCGACTCTTTTCACGTTCCTTTAACATGGCAGACATTTCTCACTTTCCTCCAACATGTCTGACTCTTCTCAAGTTCCTCCAACATGTCCAACTCTTCTCACGTTCCTCCAACATGTCCGACTCTTCTCACGTTCCTCCAACATGTCCGACTCTTCTCACGTTCCTCCAACATGTCCCGACTCTTCTCATGTTCCTTTAACATGGCAGACACTTTTCAAGTTCCTCCAACATGACCGACTCTTTTCACGTTCCTTTAACATGGCAGACATTTCTCACTTTCCTCCAACATGTCCGACTCTTCTCAAGTTCCTCCAACATGTCCAACTCTTCTCACGTTCCTCCAACATGTCCGACTCTTCTCACGTTCCTCCAACATGTCCGACTCTTCTCACGTTCCTCCAACATGTCCAACTCTTCTCACGTTCCTCCAACATGTCCGACTCTTCTCACGTTCCTCCAACATGTCCGACTCTTCTCACGTTCCTCCAACATGTCCGACTCTTCTCAAGTTCCTCCAACATGTCCAACTCTTCTCACGTTCCTCCAACATGTCCGACTCTTCTCACGTTCCTCCAACATGTCCGACTCTTCTCACGTTCCTCCAACATGTCCGACTCTTCTCACGTTCCTCCAACATGTCCCGACTCTTCTCATGTTCCTTTAACATGGCAGACACTTTTCACGTTCCTCCAACATGGCAGACATTTCTCACTTTACTCCAACATGTCCGACTCTTCTCAAGTTCCTCCAACATGTCCGACTCTTCTCACGTTCCTCCAACATGTCCGACTCTTCTCACGTTCCTCCAACATGTCCGACTCTTCTCACGTTCCTCCAACATGTCCGACTCTTCTCACGTTCCTCCAACATGTCCCGACTCTTCTCATGTTCCTTTAACATGGCAGACACTTTTCAAGTTCCTCCAACATGACCGACTCTTTTCACGTTCCTTTAGCATGGCAGACATTTCTCACTTTCCTCTAACATGTCCGACTCTTCTCAAGTTCCTCCAACATGTCCAACTCTTTTCACATTCCTACAACATAATGTGTGTAGTTAATAACAAACATGTAAAAATAGTGTGTAGTTATTAACAAACATGTTAAAAATGTGTGTTGATATATACAAACATGTAAAAAAGGTCTGTAGTTATTTACAAACGAATTTAAAAGGTGTGTAGTTATTAACGAACATGTTAAAAAGGTGTGTAGTTATTTACAACAATGTAAAAAAGGTGTGTAGTCATTTACAAATATATTAAAAAGGTGTTTAGTTATTTACAAATATGTTAAAAAGGTGTGTAGTTATTTACAAACATGTAAAAAAGGTGTGTAGTTATTTACAAACATGTAAAAAAGGTGTGTAGGTATTTACAAATATGTTAAAAAGGTGTGTAGTTATTTACAAACATGTAAAAATGGTGTAGTCATTTAGAAATATGTTAAAAAGGTGTGTAGTTATTTACAGACCTAAAAAAGGTGTGTAGTTATTTACAAACATGTTAAAAGGGTGGGCAGTTATTTATAAACATGTACAATTTGTATTCACACACACACACACACACACACACACACACACACACACACACACACACACACACACAGCTGTGCTCATAAGATTACATACCCTGGGAGAATTTATGATTTCTTTGCAATTCTTCAGAGAATATAAATGATAACACAAAAACCTTTCTTTCACTCATGCTTAATGGTTGTGTGAAGCTATATATTGGCAAATAACTGGGTTTACTCTTTTCAAATCAAAATGACAAAAGAAAGTACCCAAATGACCCTGCTCAAAAGTACCTGTTTGTTTGTAATTAGTGTGTGTGTATAAAAGGTCAGTGAGCTTCTGGGCTTCTGACACACCATTGCATCATAGATGTTTCTGGATTCTGAGTCATGGGGAAGGCAAAATAATTGTCAAAGGATCTGCAAGAAAAGGTAATTGAATTGCATACAACAGGAAAGGGGTATAAAAAGATATCCAAGGAATTGAGAATGCCAATCAACAGTGTTCAAACGCTGATTAAGAAGTGGAAAATGAGGGATTCATGAAGACCAGAAAATATTTCAGCCACAACTGCCAAGAAAATTGTTCGAGATGCAAATAAAAATCAATAAATAACTTCAGCTGAAACACAGGACTCGCTGAAGAATTATGGTGTGGCTATTTCAAGATGCACAAAAAGGAGGTACTTGAAGAAAAATGGGTTGCATGGTTGAGTCGCCAGAAGAAAGCCATTTCTGCACAAATGTCAAAAAGTATCCCAATCACGCCAAACAGCACAGGGGCACGCCTCAAAACTTCTGGAACAAAGTCATTTGGAGTGATGAGACCAAAATGTAACTATTTGGCCACTCGACCATGCAGCCCATTTTTCTTCACATCGAGCACCTTCGCCGGGCCACGCCCCCTTCCGCCTTGAGAGACACCACCTTAACTAACAGATTTTCTGGGGGAAACACTGTTGTATATGAGCTCATTAATAATAACTGTTACATTAAAACAATATTATCATACGAACTATATCTGATCAGTGTTACATTGATTATGCTAACAACGCTACATGGATTGCATCAACGAGTACAGTTATGCTAACAACGCTACATGGAATATGCCAGCAAGTACAGTTATGGAAATGATGATACATGGATTGTGCCAGCAAGTACAGTTATGCTAACAATGCTACATGGATTATGCTAACAAGTACAGTTATGCTAACAACGCTACATGGAATATGCCCGCAAATATAGTTATGGAAACAATGATACATGGATTGTGCCAGCAAGTACAGTTATGCTAACAATGCTACATGGATTATGCTAACAAGTACAGATATGCTAATAACACTACATGGATTATGCCAAAAATTAATGTTATGCTAACAATGCTACATGGATTATGCTAACAACGCTACATGGAATATGCCAGCAAATACAGTTATGGAAACAATGATACATGGATTGTGCCAGCAAGTACAGTTATGCTAACAATGCTACATGGATTATGCCGGCAAGTCCAGTTATGCTAACAACGCTACATGGAATGTGCTAACAAGTACAGTTATGCTAACAATGCTACACGGATTGTATTAACAAGTACAGTTGTGCTAATAACACGACATGGATTAGGCCAGAAAATGCAGTTATGCTAACAATGCTACACGAATTGTATAAACAAGTACAGTTGTTCTAAAAACGCTACATGGATTATACCAGCAAGTACAGTTATGCTAAATACGCTACATGGGTTGCATCAGCAAGTACAGTTATGCTAACAAAGCTACATGGGTTCTGCTAACAAGTACAGTTACGCTAAAAACGCTAAATGTATTGTGCTAAGAAGTACAGTTATGCTAACAATGCTACATGGATTATGCTAACAAGTACAGTTATGCTAACATCGCTACATGGATTATGCTAACAAGTACAGTTATGCTAACAACGTTACATGGATTGTGCAAGCAAGTACAGTTATGCTAACAATGCTACATGGAATATGCCAGCAAGTACAGTTATGCTAACAATGCTACATGGATTGTGCTAACAAGTACAGTTATGCTAACAACGCTACATGTATTGTGCTAACAATTACAGTTATTGAAACAACACTACATGGATTGGACCAGCAAGTACAGTTATGCTAACAACGCTACATGTATTGTGCTAACAATTACAGTTATTGAAACAAGACTACATGGATTATACCAGCAAGTACAGTTATGCTAACACTACATGGACTGTGTGCTAGCAAGTGCAGTTATGCAAACAACGCTACATGGGTTGTGCTAACAAGTACAGTTATGCTAAAAACGCTACATGTATTGTGCTAAGAAGTACAGTTATGCTAACAACGCTACATGGATTATGCTAACAAGTACAGTTATGCTAACGACGCTACATGGAATATGCCAGCAAATATAGTTATGGAAACAATGATACATGGATTGTGCCACCTAGTACAGTTATGCTAACAATGCTACATGGATTATGCCGGCAAGTCCAGTTATGCTAACAACGCTACATGGATTGTGCTAACAAGTACAGTTATGCTAACAATGCTACACGGATTGTATTAACAAGTACAGTTGTGCTAATAACACGATATGGATTAGGCCAGAAAATGCAGTTATGCTAACAATGCTACACGAATTGTATAAACAAGTACAGTTGTTCTAAAAACGCTACATGGATTATACCAGCAAGTACAGTTATGCTAAATACGCTACATGGGTTGCATCAGCAAGTACAGTTATGCTAACAACGCTACATGGAATGTGCTAACAAGTACAGTTACGCTAAAAACGCTAAATGTATTGTGCTAAGAAGTACAGTTATGCTAACAATGCTACATGGATTATGCCGGCAAGTCCAGTTATGCTAACAACGCTACATGGAATGTGCTAACAAGTACAGTTATGCTAACAATGCTACACGGATTGTATTAACAAGTACAGTTGTGCTAATAACACGACATGGATTAGGCCAGAAAATGCAGTTATGCTAACAATGCTACACGAATTGTATAAACAAGTACAGTTGTTCTAAAAACGCTACATGGATTATACCAGCAAGTACAGTTATGCTAAATACGCTACATGGGTTGCATCAGCAAGTACAGTTATGCTAACAAAGCTACATGGGTTCTGCTAACAAGTACAGTTACGCTAAAAACGCTAAATGTATTGTGCTAAGAAGTACAGTTATGCTAACAATGCTACATGGATTATGCTAACAAGTACAGTTATGCTAACATCGCTACATGGATTATGCTAACAAGTACAGTTATGCTAACTACGTTACATGGATTGTGCAAGCAAGTACAGTTATGCTAACAATGCTACATGGAATATGCCAGCAAGTACAGTTATGCTAACAATGCTACATGGATTGTGCTAACAAGTACAGTTATGCTAACAACGCTACATGTATTGTGCTAACAATTACAGTTATTGAAACAACACTACATGGATTGGACCAGCAAGTACAGTTATGCTAACAACGCTACATGTATTGTGCTAACAATTACAGTTATTGAAACAAGACTACATGGATTATACCAGCAAGTACAGTTATGCTAACACTACATGGACTGTGTGCTAGCAAGTGCAGTTATGCAAACAACGCTACATGGGTTGTGCTAACAAGTACAGTTATGCTAAAAACGCTACATGTATTGTGCTAAGAAGTACAGTTATGCTAACAACGCTACATGGATTATGCTAACAAGTACAGTTATGCTAACGACGCTACATGGAATATGCCAGCAAATATAGTTATGGAAACAATGATACATGGATTGTGCCACCTAGTACAGTTATGCTAACAATGCTACATGGATTATGCCGGCAAGTCCAGTTATGCTAACAACGCTACATGGATTGTGCTAACAAGTACAGTTATGCTAACAATGCTACACGGATTGTATTAACAAGTACAGTTGTGCTAATAACACGATATGGATTAGGCCAGAAAATGCAGTTATGCTAACAATGCTACACGAATTGTATAAACAAGTACAGTTGTTCTAAAAACGCTACATGGATTATACCAGCAAGTACAGTTATGCTAAATACGCTACATGGGTTGCATCAGCAAGTACAGTTATGCTAACAACGCTACATGGAATGTGCTAACAAGTACAGTTACGCTAAAAACGCTAAATGTATTGTGCTAAGAAGTACAGTTATGCTAACAATGCTACATGGATTATGCTAACAAGTAAAGTTATGCTAACATCGCTACATGGATTATGCTAACAAGTACAGTTATGCTAACAACGTTACATGGATTGTGCCAGCAAGTATAGTTATGCTAACAACGCTACATGGATTGCATCAACAAGTACAGTTATGCTAACAACGCTACATGGAAAATGCCAGCAAGTACAGTTATGAAAACAATGATACATGTATTGTGCCAGAAAGTACAGTTATGCTAACAATGCTACATGGAGTATGCTAACAAGTACAGTTATGCTAACAAAGCTACATGGAATATGCCAGCAAATACAGTTATGGAAACACTAATACATGGATTTTGCCAGCAAGTACAGTTATGCTAACAATGCTACATGGATTATGCCAGCAAGTACAGTTATGCTAACAACGCTACATGGATTGCATCAACAAGTACAGTTATGCTAACAACGCTACATGGAATATGCCAGCAAGTACAGTTATGGAAAAAATGATACATGGATTGTGCCAGCAAGTACAGTTATGCTAACAATGCTACATGGATTGTATTAACAAGTACAGTTGTACTAACAATGCTACACGGATTGTATTAACAAGTACAGTTGTACTAATAACATGACATGGATTAGGCCAGAAAATGCAGTTATGCTAACAATGCTACACGAATTGTATAAACAAGTACAGTTGTTCTAAAAACGCTACATGGATTATACCAGCAAGTACAGCTATGCTAAATACGCTACATGGGTTGCATCAGCAAGTACAGTTATGCTAACAACGCTACATGGATTGTACTAACAAGTACAGTTACGCTAAAAACGCTAAATGTATTGTGCTAAGAAGTACAGTTATGCTAACAATGCTACATGGATTATGCTAACAAGTACAGTTATGCTAACATCGCTACATGGATTATGCTAACAAGTACAGTTATGCTAACAACGTTACATGGATTGTGCCAGCAAGTACAGTTATGCTAACAATGCTACATGGAATATGCCAGCAAGTACAGTTATGCTAACAATGCTACATGGATTGTGCTAACAAGTACGGTTATGCTAACAACGCTACATGTATTGTGCTAACAATTACAGTTATTGAAACAACGCTACATGGATTGGACCAGCAAGTACAGTTATGCTAACAACACTACACGGATTGTATAAATAAGTACAATTATTCTAACAACACTACATGGATTATACCAGCAAGTACAGTTATGCTAACACTACATGGACTGTGTGCTAGCAAGTGCAGTTATGCAAACAACGCTACATGGATTGTGCTAACAAGTACAGTTATACTAACAACGCTACATGGAATATGCCAGCAAATATAGTTATGGAAACAATGATACATGGATTGTGCCAGCAAGTACAGTTATGCTAACAATGCTACAAGGATTATGCTAACAGGCAAAGTTATGCTAATAACACTACATGGATTATGCCAAAAATTAGAGTTATGCTAACGACGCTACATGAATTGTGCTAACAAGTACAGTTATGCTAACAATGCTAGACGGATTGTATTAACAAGTACAGTTGTGCTAATAACACGACATGGATTAGGCCAGAAAATGCAGTTATGCTAACAATGCTACACGAATTGTATAAACAAGTACAGTTATTCTAACAACGCTACATGGATTATACCAGCAAGTACATTTATGCTAAGTACGCTACATGGGTTGCATCAGCAAGTACAGTTATGCTAACAATGCTACATGGATTGTGCTAACAAGTACAGTTATGCTAAAAACGCTACATGTATTGTGCTAAGAAGTACAGCTTTGCTAACAATGCTACATGTATTATGCTAACAATGCTACATTGATTGTGCTAACAAGTACAGTTATGCTAACATCGCTACATGGATTATGCTAACAAGTACAGTTATGCTAACAACGTTACATGGATTGTGCCAGCAAGTACAGTTATGCTAATAACGCTACATGGAATATGCCAGCAAGTACAGTTATGCTAACAATGCTACATGGATTGTGCTAACAAGTACAGTTATGCTAACAACGCTACATGTATTGTGCTAAGAAGTACAGCTTTGCTAACAATACTACATGTATTATGCTAACAATGCTACATTGATTGTGCTAACAAGTACAGTTATGCTAACATCGCTACATGGATTATGCTAACAACGTTACATGGATTGTGCCAGCAAGTACAGTTATGCTAATAACGCTACATGGAATATGCCAGCAAGTACAGTTATGCTAACAATGCTACATGGATTGTGCTAACAAGTACAGTTATGCTAACAACGCTACATGTATTGTGCTAACAATTACAGTTATTGAAACAACACTCTATGGATTGGACCAGCAAGTACAGTTATGCTAACAACGCTACATGGAATATGCCAGCAAGTACAGTTATGCTAACAACACTACATTATTGTGCTAACAATTACAGTTATGCTAACAACACCACATGGATTGCATCAACAAGTATAGTTATGCTAACAACGCTACATGGACTGTGTGTTGGCAAGTGCAGTTATGCTAACAACACTACATGGATTATACCAGCAAGTAAAGTTATGCTAACAATGCTACATGGATTATACCAGCAAGTACAGTTATGCTAAAAACGCTACATGGATAATACCAGCAAGTAAAGTTATGCTAACAATGCTACATGGATTATACCATCAAGTACAGTTACGCTAACAACGCTGCATGGATTATACCAGCAAGTACAGTTATGCTAAAAACGCTACATGGATAATACCAGCAAGTACAGTTATGCTAACAATGCTACATGGATTATACCAGCAAGTACAGTTATGCTAACAAAGCTACATGAATTGTGCCAGAAAGTATTGTCATGCTAACAACACTACATGGACTGTGCCAGCAAATGCAGTTATGCTAACAACGCTACATGGATTGTGCCAGCAAATGCAGTTATGCTGACAACGCTACATTGATTTTTTTTCAACCAGTACAGTTATGCTAACAATGCTACATGGAATATGCCAGCAAGTACAGTTATGCTAACAACGCTACGTTATTGTGCTAACAATTACAGTTATGCTAAAAACGCTACATGGATTGCATCAACAAGTACGGTTATGCTAACAACGCTACATGGTTTATGCGAGCAACTAAAGTTATTGAAACAACGCTACATGGATTACACCAGCAAGTACAGTTATGCTAACAATGCTACATGGAATATGACAGCATGTATAGTTAAACTAACAACGCTGCATGGATTATACCAGCAAGTACATTTATGCTAAAAACGCTACATGGATTGTGCTAACAAGTACAGTTATGCTAACAATGCTACATGTATTATGCTAACAAGTACAGTTATGCTAACAATGCTACATGGATTATGCTAACAAGTACAGTTATGCTAACAACGCTACATGTATTATGCTAACAAGCACAGTTATGCTAACAATGCTACATGGATTATGCTAACAAGTACAGTTATGCTAACAACGCTACATGGATTGTGCCAGCAAGTATAGTTATGCTAACAATGCTACATGGATTATGCTAACAAGTACAGTTATGCTAACAACGCTTCATGGATTGTACCAGCAAGTATAGTTATGCTAACAACACTACATGGATTGTGCCAGCAAGTATAGTTATGCTAACAATGCTATATGGATTGTACAAGCAAGTACAGTTATATTAACAATGCTACATGGAATATGCCAGCAAGTAGTTATGCTAACAACGCCACATGGATTGCATCAACAAGTACAGTTATGCTAACAACGCTACATGGACTGTGTGTTGGCAAGTGCAGTTATGATAACAACGCTACATGGATTATGCCAGCAAGTACAGTTATGCTAACAATGCTACATGGAATATGCCAGCAAGTACAGTTACGCTAACAACGCTGCATGGATTATACCAGCAAGTACAGTTATGCTAACAATTCTACATGGATTATACCAGCAAGTACAGTTATGCTAACAACGCTACATGAATTGTGCCAGAAAGTATAGTCATGCTAACAACGCTACATGGACTGTGCCAGCAAATGCAGTTATGCTAACAACGCTACATGGATTTTTTTTAACAAGTACAGTTATGCTAACAATGCTAAATGGATTGTACCAGCAACTAGAGTTATGCTAACAATGCTACATGGAATATGCCAGCAAGTAGATTTATGCTAACAACGCTACATTATTGTGCTAACAATTACAGTTATGCTAACAACGCTACATGGATTGCATCAACAAGTACAGTTATGCTAACAATGCTACATGGACTGTGTGTTGGCAAGTGCAGTTATGCTAACAACGCTACATGGATTATGCGAGCAACTAAAGTTATTGAAACAACGCTACACGGATTATACCAGCAAGTACAGTTATGCTAACAATGCTATATGGAATATGCCAGCAAGTACAGTTATGCTAAAAACGCTACATGGATTATACCAGCAAGTATAGTTATGCTAACAATGCTACATGGATTATACTAGCAAGTACAGTTATGCTAAAAACGCTACATGGATTGCATCAACAAGTATAGTTATGCTAACAATGCTACTTTTATTATGCTAACAAGTACAGTTATGCTAACAACGCTACATGGATTATACCAGCAAGTACAGTTATGCTAACAACGCTACATGGACTGCGTGTTAGCAAGTGCAGTTATGCTAACAACAGTACATGGATTACACCAGCAACTACAGTTATGCTAAAAAAGCTACATGGATTGCATCAACAAGTACAGTTATGCTAACAACGCTACATGATTGTGCTAACAAGTACAGTTATGCTAACAATGCTACATGTATTATGCTAACAAGTACAGATATGATAACAATGCTACATGGATTATGCTAACAAGTACAGATATGCTAACAATGCTACATAGATTATGCTAACAAGTACAGTTATGCTAACAATGCTACATGGATTGTATCAGCAAGTATAGTTATGCTAACAACGCTACATGGATTGTGCCAGCAAGTATAGTTATGCTAACAATGCTACATGGATTGTACAAGCAAGTACAGTTATGCTAACAACGCTACATGGAATATGCCATGAAGTAGTTATGCTAACAACACTACATGTATTGTGCTAACAATCATAGTTATGCTAACAACGCCACATGGATTGCATCAACAAGTACAGTTATGCTAACAACGCTACATGGACTGTGTGTTGGCAATGCAGTTATGCTAACAACGCTACATGGATTATGCGAGCAACTAATGTTATTGAAACAATGCTACATGGATTTTACCAGAAATTACAGTTATGCTAACAATGCTACATGGAATATGCCAGCAAGTACAGTTATGCTAACAACGCTGCATGGATTATACCAGCAAGTACAGTTATGCTAAAAACGCTAAATGGATTATACCAGCAAGTACAGTTATGCTAACAATGCTACATGGACTGTGCCAGCAAATACAGTTATGCTAACAACGCTACATGGATTGTGCCAGCAAATGCAGTTATGCTAACAACGCTACATGGATTTTTATTAACAAGTACAGTTATGCTAACAATGCTACATGGATTGTACCAGCAAGTAGTTATGCTAACAACGCTACATGGATTCTGCTAGCAACTAAAGTTGTTGAAACAACGATACTTGGATGGTGCCAGCAAGTACAGTTATGCTAACAACGTTACATGGATTATGCTAGCAACTAAAGTTGTTGAAAAAACAATACTTGGATTGTGCCAGCAAGTACAGTTATGCTAACAATGCTACATGGATTGTGACAGCAAATGCAGTTATGCTAACAACGCTACTTGGATTGTGCCAGCAAATGCAGTTATGCTAACAACATTTCATGGATTGTATTAACAAGTACAGTTATGCTAACAATGCTACATGGATTGTGCCAGCAAGTACAGTTATGCTAACAATGCTACATGGATTATGCTAACAAGTACAGTTATGCTAATAACACTACATGGATTATGCGAAAAATTAATGTTATGTTAACGACGCTACATGGATTGTGCTAACAAGTACAGTTATGCTAACAATGCTACAAGGATTGTATTAACAAGTACAGTTGTGCTAATAACACGACATGGATTATGCTAACAAGTACAGTTATGCTAACAACGCTACATGGAATATGCCAGAAAATACAGTTATGGAAACAATGATACATGGATTGTGCCAGCAAATACAGTTATGCTAACAATGCTACATGGATTATGCCAGCAAGTCCAGTTATGCTAACAACGCTACATGGATTGCATCAACAAGTACAGTTATGCTAACAACGCTATATGGAATATGCCAGCAAGTACAGTTATGGAAACAATGATACATGGATTGTGCCAGCAAGTACAGTTATGCTAACAATGCTACATGGATTATGCTAACAAGTACAGTTATGCTAACAACGCTACATGGAATATGCCAGCAAATATAGTTATGGAAACAATGATACATGGATTGTGCCAGCAAGTACAGTAAAGCTAAAAACGCTACATGGATTATACCAGCAAGTACAGTTATGCTAACAATGCTACATGGACTGTGCCAGCAAATACAGTTATGCTAACAACGCTACATGGATTGTGCCAGCAAATGCAGTTATGCTAACAACGCTACATGGATTTTTATTAACAAGTACAGTTATGCTAACAATGCTACATGGATTGTACCAGCAAGTAGTTATGCCAACAACGCTACATGGATTGTGCTAACAAGTACAGTTATGCTAAAAACGCTACATGTATTGTGCTAAGAAGTACAGTTATGCTAACAACGCTACATGGAATATGCCAGCAAATAGTTATGGAAACAATGATACATGGATTGTGCCAGCAAGTACAGTTAGGCTAACAATGCTACATGGATTATGCTAACAAGGACAGTTATGCTAATAACACTACATGGATTATGCCAAAAATTACAGTTATGCTAACGACGCTACATGGATTTTTCTAGCAAGTACAGTTATGCTAACAATGCTACACGGATTGTATTAACAAGTACAGTTGTGCTAATAACACGACATGGATTAGGCCAGAAAATGCAGTTATGCTAACAATGCTACACAAATTGTATAAACAAATACAGTTATTCTAACAACGCTACATGGATTATACCAGCAAGTACAGTTATGCTAAATTCGCTACATGGGTTGCATCAGCAAGTACATTTATGCTAAAAACGCTATATGGATTGCATCAACAAGTACAGTTATGCTAACAATGCTACATGGATTATACCAGCAAGTACAGTTATGCTAACAACGCTACATGGACTGCGTGTTAGCAAGTGAAGTTATGCTAACAACGCTACATGGATTATACCAGCAAGTACAGTTATGCTAAAAAAGTTACATGGATTGCATCAACAAGTACAGTTATGCTAACAATGCTACATGGATTTTGCTAACCAGTACAGTTATGCTAACAATGCTACACGTATTATGCTAACAAGTACAGTTATGCTAACAACACTAGATGGATTGTACCAACAAGTACGGTTATGATAACAACGCTACACGGATTGTATAAACAAGTACAGTTATTCTAACAACACTACATGGACAGTGTGCTAGCAAGTGCAGTTATGCAAACAACGCTACATGGATTATACCAGCAAGTACAGTTATGCTAACAACACTACATGGACAGTGTGCTAGCAAGTGCAGTTATGCAAACAACGCTACATGGATTATACCAGCAAGTAAAGTTATGCTAACCATGCTACATGGATTATACCAGCAAGTACAGTTATGCTAACAGCGCTACATGGACTGTGTGTTGGCAAGTGCAGTTATGCTAACAACGCTACATGGATTATGCGAGCAACTAAAGTTATTGAAAATACGCTACATGGATTATACCAGCAACTACAGTTATGCTAACAATGCTACATGGATTATACCAGCAAGTACAGTTATGCTAACAACACTACATTATTGTGCTAACAATTACAGTTATGCTAACAACGCTACATGGATTGCATCAACAAGTACAGTTATGCTAACAACGCTACATGAACTGTGTGTTGGCAAGTGCAGTTATGCTAACAACGCTACATGGATTATGCGAGCAACTAAAGTTATTGAAACAACGCTACATGGATTATACCAGCAAGTACAGTTATGCTAACAATGCTACATGGAATATGCCAGCCAGTACAGTTACGCTAACAACGCTGCATGGATTATACTAGCAAGTACAGTTATGCTAAAAACGCTACATGGATTATACCAGCAAGTACAGTTATGCTAAAATCGCTACATGGATTACATCAACAAGTACAGTTATGCTAACAATGCTACTTTTATTATGCTAACAAGTACAGTTATGCTAACAATGCTACATGGACTGCGTGTTAGCAAGTGCAGTTATGCTAACAACACTACATGGATTACACCAGCAACTATAGTTATGCTAAAAAAGCTACATGGATTGCATCAACAAGTACAGTTATGCTAACAACACTACATGGATTGTGCTAACAAGTACAGTTATGCTATCAATGCTACATGTATTATGCTAACAAGTACAGTTATGCTAACAATGCTACATGGATTATGCTAACAAGTACAGTTATGCTAACAACGCTACATGGATTGTACCAGCAAGTATAGTTATGCTAACAACGCTACATGGATTGTGCCAGCAAGTATAGTTATGCTAACAATGCTACATGGATTGTACAAGCAAGTACAGTTATGCTAACAACGCTACATGGAATATGCCAGCAAGTACAGTTATGCTAACAACGCTACATGTATTGTGCTAACAATCACAGTTATGCTAACAACGCCACATGGATTGCATCAAAAGTACAGTTATGCTAACAACGCTACATGGACTGTGTGTTGGCAAGTATAGTTATGCTAACAACGCTACATGGATTGTGCCAGCAAGTATAGTTATGCTAACAACGCTGCATGGATTTTTATTAACAAGTACAGTTATGCTAACAATGTTACATGGATTTTACCAGTAAGTAGTTATGCTAACAACGCTACATGGATTATGCTAGCAACTAAAGTTGTTGAAACAACGATACTTGGATTGTGCCAGCAAGTACAGTTGTTAACAACGCTACATGGATTGTACTAGCAAGTACAGTTATGCTAGCAACGTTACATGGATTATGCTAGCAACTAAAGTTGTTGAAAAAACAATACTTGGATTGTGCCAGCAAGTACAGTTATGCTAACAATGCTACATGGATTGTGACAGCAAATGCAGTTATGCTAACAACGCTACTTGGATTGTGCCAGCAAATGCAGTTATACTAACAACGTTTCATGGATTGTATTAACAAGTACAGTTATGCTAACAATGCTACATGGATTGTGCCAGCAAGTACAGTTATGCTAACAATGCTACATGGATTGTATTAACAAGTACAGTTGTGCTAATAACACGACATGGATTAGGCCAGCAAGTACAGTTATGCTAACAATGCTACATGGATTATGCAAGCAAGTACAGTTATGCTAACAACGCTACATGATTATGGTTACTAGTACAGTTATGCTAACAATGCTACATGATTATGCTAACAAGTACAGTTATGCAAAAAATGCTACATGATTATGCTTACTAGTATAGTTATGCTAACAATGCTACATGATTATGCTAACAAGTACAGTTATGCTAACAACGCTGCATACATTATGCCAGCAAGTACAGTTATGCTAACAATGATACTTGGATTGTGCCAGCAAGTATAAATTGGGTAACAACGCTGCATGGCTTGTATTAACAAGTACAAGTATGCTTACAATGCTACATGATTATGATAACAAGTACAGTTATGCTAACAACGCTACATACATTGTGCCAGCAAGTACAGTTATGCTAAAACCCTACATGGAATATGCCAGAAAGTATAGTTATGCTAACAACGCTACATGGAATGTGCAAGCAATTTCAGTAATGCTACAAACACTAAATGGATTATGCTAGCAAGTAGAGTTATGCTAACAATGCTACATAGATTGTATTAACAAGTACAGTTATGCTAACAACACTACATATATTGTGCTAAGAAGTACAGTTATACTAACAACGCTTCATGGATTGTACCAGCAAGTACAGTTATGCTAAGAACACTACATGGATTATGCTAACAAGTATAGTTATGCTAACAACGCTACATGGATTGAACCAGCAAGTACAGTTATGCTAACAACGCTACATGGATTGTGCCAGCAAGTACAGTTATGCTAACAACGCTACATGGATTGTACAAGCAAGTACAGTTATGCTAACAACGCTACATTATTGTGCTAACAATTACAGTTATGCTAACAACGCTACATGGATTGCATCAACAAGTACAGTTATGCTAACAACGCTACATGGACTGTGTGTTGGCAAGCGCAGTTATGCTAACAACGCTACATGGATTATGCGAGCAACTAAAGTTATTGAAAATACGCTACATGGATTATACCAGCAAGTACAGTTATCCTAACAATGCTACATGGAATATGCCAGCAAGTACAGTTAGGCTAACAACGCTGCATGGATTATACCAGCAAGTACAGTTATGCTAAAAACGCTATATGGATTGCATCAACAAGTACAGTTATGCTAACAATGCTACATGGATTATACCAGCAAGTACAGTTATGCTAACAACGCTACATGGATTATACCAGCAAGTACAGTTATGCTAACAACGCTACATGGACTGCGTGTTAGCAAGTGCAGTTAGCAAGTGCAGTTACGCTATATGGATTGCATCAACAAGTATAGTTATGCTAACAACGCTACATGGATTATACCAGCAAGTACAGTTATGCTAAAAAAGCTACATGGATTGCATCAACAAGTACAGTTATGCTAACAATGCTACATGGATTATGCTAACAAGTACAGTTATGCTAACAATGCTACACGTATTATGCTAACAAGTACAGTTATGCTAACAACGCTACATGGATTGTACCAACAAGTACGGTTATGATAACAACGCTACACGGATTGTATAAACAAGTACAGTTATGCTAACAACACTACATGGATTATACCAGCAAGTACAGTTATGCTAACAACACTACATGGACTGTGTGCTAGCAAGTGCAGTTATGCAAACAACGCTACATGGATTATACCAGCAAGTACAGTTATGCTAACAGCGCTATATGGACTGTGTGTTGGCAAGTGCAGTTATGCTAACAACGCTACATGGATTATGCGAGCAACTAAAATTATTGAAAATACGCTACATGGATTATACCAGCAAGTACAGTTATGCTAACAATGCTACATGGAATATGCCAGCAAGTACAGTTACACTAACAACGCTGCATGGATTATACCAGCAAGTACAGTTATGCTAAAAACGCTACATGAATTATACCAGCAAGTATAGTTATGCTAACAACGCTACATGAATTGTGCCAGAAAGTATAGTCATGCTAACAACGCTACATGGACTGTGCCAGCAAATGCAGTTATGCTAACAACGCTACATGGATTGTGCCAGCAAATGCAGTTATGCTAACAACGCTACATGGATTTTTTTTTACAAGTACAGTTATGCTAACAATGCTACATGGATTGTACCAGCAAGTACAGTTATGCTAACAACGCTACATGGAATATGCCAGCAAGTACAGTTATGCTAACAACGCTACATTATTGTGCTAACAATTACAGTTATGATAACAACGCCACATGGATTGCATCAACAAGTATAGTTATGCTAACAACGCTACATGGACTGTGTGTTGGCAAGTGCAGTTATGCTAACAACGCTACATGGATTATGCGAGCAACTAAAGTTATTGAAACAACGCTAAATGGATTATACCAGCAAGTACAGTTACGCTAACAACGCTGCATGGATTATACCAGCAACTACAGTTATGCTAAAAACGCTACATGGATTATACCAGCAAGTATAGTTATGCTAACAATGCTACATGGATTATACCAGCAAGTACAGTTATGCTAACAACGCTACATGAATTGTGCCAGAAAGTATTGTCATGCTAACAACACTACATGGACTGTGCCAGCAAATGCAGTTACGCTAACAACCCTACATGGATTGTGCCAGCAAATGCAGTTATGCTAACAACGCTACATGGATTTTTTTTAACAAGTACAGTTATGCTAACAATGCTACATGGATTGTACCAGCAAGTACAGTTATGCTAACAACGCTACATGGAATATGCCAGCAAGTACAGTTATGCTAACAATGCTACATTATTGTGCTAACAATTACAGTTATGCTAAAAACGCTACATGGATTGCATCAACAAGTATAGTTATGCTAACAACGCTATATGGACTGTGTGTTGGCAAGTGCAGTTATGCTAACAACGCTACATGGTTTATGCGAGCAACTTAAGTTATTGAAACAACGCTACATGGATTACACCAGCAAGTACAGTTATGCTAACAATGCCACATGGAATATGCCAGCAAGTATAGTTAAACTAACAACGCTGCATGGATTATACCAGCAAGTACAGTTATGCTAAAAATGCTACATGGATTGTGCTAACAAGTACAGTTATGCTAACAATGCTACATGTATTATGCTAACAAGTACAGTTATGCTAACAATGCTACATGGATTATGCTAACAAGTACAGTTATGCTAACAACGCTACATGGATTATACCAGCAACTACAGTTATGCTAAAAAAGCTACATGGATTGTACAAGCAAGTACAGTTATGCTAACAACGCTACATGGAATATGCCAGCAAGTACAGTTATGCTAACAACGCTACATGTATTGTGCTAACAATCATAGTTATGCTAACAACGCCACATGGATTGCATCAACAAGTACAGTTATGCTAACAACGCTACATGGACTGTGTGTTGGCAAGTGCAGTTATGCTAACAACGCTACATGGATTATGCGAGCAACTAAAGTTATTGAAACAATACTACATGGATTATACCAAAAATTACAGTTATGCTAACAATGCTACATGGAATATGCCAGCAAGTACAGTTATGCTAACAACGCTGCATGGATTATACCAGCAAGTACAGTTATGATAAAAACGCTACATGGATTATACCAGCAAGTACAGTTATGCTAACAATGCTACATGGACTGTGCCAGCAAATGCAGTTATGCTAACAACGCTACATGGATTGTGCCAGCAAATGCAGTTATGCTAACAACGCTACATGGATTTTTATTAACAAGTACAGTTATGCTAACAATGCTACATGGATTGTACCAGCAAGTAGTTATGCTAACAACGCTACATGGATTATGCTAGCAACTAAAGTTGTTGAAACAACGATACTTGGATTGTGCCAGCAAGTACAGTTGTTAACAACGCTACATGGATTGTACTAGCAAGTACAGTTATGCTAACAACATTACATGGATTATGCTAGCAACTAAAGTTGTTGAAAAAACAATACTTGGATTGTGCCAGCAAGTACAGTTATGCTAACAATGCTACATGGATTGTGACAGCAAATGCAGTTATGCTAACAACGCTACTTGGATTGTGCCAGCAAATGCAGTTATGCTAACAACGTTTCATGGATTGTATTAACAAGTACAGTTATGCTAACAATGCTACATGGATTGTGCCAGCAAGTACAGTTATGCTAACAATGCTACACGGATTGTATCAACAAGTACAGTTGTGCTAATAACACGACATGGATTAGGCCAGCAAGTACAGTTATGCTAACAATGCTACATGGATTATGCCAGCAAGTACAGTTATGCTAACAATGCTACATGATTATGGTTACTAGTACAGTTATGCTAACAATACTACATGATTATGCTAACAAGTACAGTTATGCTAACAACGCTACATGGATTGTGCTAACAAGAACAGTTATTCTAACAACACTACATAGATTGTGCTAACAAGTACAGTTATGCTAACAACACTACATGGATTCTATTAACAAGTACAGTTATGCTAACAATGCTACATGGATTGTGCCAGAACGTACAGTTACGCTAACAACGCTGCATGGACTGTGCCAGCAACTACAGTTATGCAAAAAATGCTACATGATTATGCTTACTAGTATAGTTATGCTAACAATGCTACATGATTATGCTAACAAGTACAGTTATGCTAACAAAGCTGCATACATTATGCCAGCAAGTACAGTTATGCTAACAATGATACTTGGATTGTGCCAGCAAGTATAAATTGGGTAACAACGCTGCATGGCTTGTATTAACAAGTACAAGTATGCTTACAATGCTACATGATTATGCTAACAAGTACAGTTACGCTAACAACGCTACATACATTGTGCCAGCAAGTACAGTTATGCTAAAACCCTACATGGAATATGCCAGAAAGTATAGTTATGCTAACAACGCTACATGGAATGTGCAAGCAATTTCAGTAATGCTACAAACACTAAATGGATTATGCTAGCAAGTAGAGTTATGCTAACAATGCTACATAGATTGTATTAACAAGTACAGTTATGCTAACAATGCTACATATATTGTGCTAAGAAGTACAGTTATGGTAACAACGCTTCATGGATTGTGCCAGCAAGTAGTTATACTGAGAATTCTACATGGATTATGTTAGCAAGTACGCTGCTGGAGTCGTTCCAAAGGTGCCACTTGGCGTATAGTTGACGGTTCAAAGCTGCAGCTCAGCTCTGATTGCATCCACAGAGGTCACTATCTGTGTCAACAGCCACATTCCTAAAACAAGTACCATAATTATACCATAAAGTAAAATATTTTTTCAGATTATAAATCGCAGGTTTTTTCATAGTTTGGCCGTGGGTGCGATTTATACTCTGGAGCATTTTATGTGTGAAATGATTAACACATTACCGTAAAATATCAAATATTATTCATCTCATTCACACATCAACCAATAACAATTTGGCTGGGAGTCATGGCAGAAGTGCATTGTGAAAAGAAAGATGCTACCTGCTACTACTTCTGTACCAATGAAAATTGATAATTCCAACATTGGCGGTAATTCCTAAAAACTGAGAAAGGCTGCAGTTTGCAAGCTGGCAGTAATGAAATATGCATCAGAAAATGGCAATCGAGCAGCAGAAAGGAAATTTGGAGTAAGAGAGAAACTTATAAGGGCCTGGCGAAAAATTTCCCCAAAAAATGCGATTTATACTCTAGTGCAGGGATCACCAACCTTTTTGAAACCAAGAGCTACTCCTTGGGTACTGATTAATGCGAAGGGCTACCAGTTTGATACACACCTAAATAAATTGCCAGAAATAGCCAATTTGCTCAATTTATTTAAAAAATTTCCCTACATTTTTTTTCTTTTTACGGAAGGTTTTTTGTAGAGAAAAAATGATGAAAAACCCTTAATTGAATGGTTTAAAAGAGGAGAAAACACGAAAAAAAATGAATATTACATTTTGAAACATAGTTTATCTTCAATTTCAACTCTTTAAAATTTAAAATTCAACCGAAAAAAATGAAAAGAAAAACTAGCTAATTCCAATCTTTTTGAAAAAATTTAAAAAAGAATTTATGGAACATCATTAGTAATTTTTTCCTGATTAAGAATAATTTTAGAATTTTGATGACATGTTTTAAATAGGTTAAAATCCAATCTGCACTTGGTTAGAATATATAACAAATTAGACCAAGCTATATTTCTAACAAAAACAAATCATTTCTTCTAGATTTTCCAGAACAAAAATCTTAAAATAAATTCAAAAGACTTTGAAATAAGATTTAATTTTCATTCTACAGATTTTTCTAGATTTGCCAGAATAATTTTTTTGAATTTTAATCATAAGTTTGAAGAAATATTTCACAAATATTCTTCGTCGAAAAAACAGAAGCTAAAATGAAGAATTCAATTAAAATGTGTTTATTATTCTTTACAATACATAAAAAAATACTTGAACATTGATTTAAATTTTCAGGAAACAAGAGGACGGAATTTAAAAGGTAAAAAGGTATATGTGTTTAAAAATCCTAAAATAATTTTTAAGGTTGTATTTTTTTTTTCTAAAATTGTCTTTCTGAAAATTATCAGAAGCAAAGTAAAAAAATAAATGAATTTATATAAACAAGTGAAGACCAAGTATTTAAAATATTTTCTTGGATTTTCAAATTCTATTTGAGTTTTGTCTCTATTAGAATTAAAAATGTCGAGCAAAGCGAGACCAGCTTGCTAGTAAATAAATACAATTTTAAAAATAGAGGCAGCTCACTGGTAAGTGCTGCTATTTGAGCTATTTTTAGAACAGGCCAGCGGGCGACTCATCTTGTCCTTACGGGCGACCTGGTGCCCGCGGGCACCGCGTTGGTGACCCCTGTTCTTGTGCGACTTATATTTTTTCCTTCTTTATAATCCATTTTTGGCCAGTGCGGCTTATACTACGGAGCTGTTTATAATCCGAAAAATATGGTAGCAAAAGTCACAATCATAATTGCAGTGATTGCTCCCACAGAGGCTACTAAAGGACATTAGTTGTTTGTGTGAAGTCACACATTCCAATAACACCACCTGATGCTCTGCTGTCCCTCTGTTTGGCATCCAACACTCATTGTAAACTTTTTCACTTTCCTCTGGCACTGTTCAACTAGCATTCAAAAAAGCGGTTATTCATCCTCTGCTCAAAAGACCTAACCTCGATCTCATGGTAAACTACCCCACCTTTATCTCAAAAAAATTGTTACACAGCAGCTGCAGTAAATGAACACTAAGCGTATAACAATCTCTGTGAACCCTTTCAGTCTTGTTTCAGGGCAAATTACTATGGAGACAAAAATAACTAATGATGTTCTGCTAACGATGGATGTTGATGCGTCATCCATGTTGCTGCTTTTTGATCTTAGTGCTGCTTTTGGAGATGTCCGAAAATAATAAATGCTTTAAAATGTAATATCGGAATATAATAAATGCTTTAAAATGTTATATCGGATATTATCGGTATCAAGCTTCCAATTTTCCCAGGAAACTCCCAAATTTCAGTGCCCCTCTCGAAAATCTCCTGGGGCAACCATTCTCCCGAATTTCTCTCGATTTCCATCCAGACAACAATATTGGAGGACCGCTTTAAAGGCACTGCCTTTGGCGTCCTTTACAACCTGTCGTCACGTCCGCTTTTCCTCCATACAAACAGCGTGCCGGCCCAGTCACATAATATATGCGGCCTTTACACACACACAAGTGGATGCAAGGCATTCTTGGTCAACAGCCATACAGGTCACACTGAGGGTGGCCGTATAAACAACTTTAACACTGTTAGGAATATGCGCCACACTGTGAACCCACACCAAACAAGAATGACAAACACATTTCGGGAGAACATCCGCACCGTGTCACAAAAACACAACAGAACCCCTTGCAGCACTAACTCTTCCAGGACGCTACAATATACACCCCCCCCCGCTATTACCAAACCTCAACCCCGCCGCCCACCCCCCCATCTCCCGAATTTTGAGGTCTCAAGGTTGGCAAGTATGCTCTAGTACAGTGGTTCTCAAATGGGGTTACGCGTACCCCTGGGGGTACTTGAAGGCATGCCAAGGGGTACGTGAGATTTTTTTTTAAATATTCTAAAAGTAGCAACAATTCAAAAATCCTTTATAAATATATTTATTGAAGAATTCTTAAACAACATATGAATATAAGTTCATAAACTGAAAAAAAAATACAACATTGCAATATTCAGTGTTGACAGGTAGATTTTTGTGGACATATTCCATAAATGTTGATGTTAAAGATTTATTTTTTTGTGAAGAAATGTTTAGAATTAAGTTGATGAATCCAGATGGATCTCTATTACAATCCCCAAAGAGGGCACGTTAAGTTGATGATTACTTCTATGTGTAGAAATCTTTATTTATAATTGAATCACTTGTTTATTTTTCAACAAGTTTTTAGTTAGTTTTATATATTTTTTTCCAAATAGTTCAAGAAAGACAGATACAAATGAGCAATATTTTGCACTGTTATACAATTGAATAAATCAGAAACTGATGACATAGTGCTGTATTTTACTTCTTTATCTCTTTTTTTCAACCAACCAAAAATGTTTTGCTCTGATTAGGGGGTACTTGAATTAAAAGAGATGTTCACAGGGGGTACATCACTGAAAAAAGTTTGAGAACCACTGCTCTAGTATACTCTGGACTGAAGCTGTGTGCCTTCATTGTTTTTGTAGCTGTTGTTTTGACGCATGTTTAAAAAAAATAAAAAATAATGCACTTTGTGAAAGTCAAAAGTATAGTATTTCCCATAGTTGTAGTGGGTATTAGGATTATCTCAGGGAGAGCATGTCCCAAATTCCAAGCTGCTGTTTTGAGGCATGTTCAAAAAATAATGCACTTTGTGACTTCAATAATAAATATGGCAGTGCCATGTTGGCACTTTTTTCCATAACTGGTATCTCTTATTTTGGAAAACATTGTTTTTGATCGATTGATTGAAACTTGTATTAGTAGACTGCACAGTACAGTACATATTCCGTACAATTGACCACTAGATGGTAACACCCGAATAAGTTTTTCACCTTGTTTAAGTCGGGATCCACGTTAATCAATTCATGGTAAATCACATTGTTTAATGCATCCAGCAGGGCATCACAACAAAATTAATCATAATAATGTGTTAATTCCAAGACTGTATATATCGGTTGATATCGGAATCGGTAATTAAGAGTTGGACAATATCGGATATTGGCAAAAAAAACCTTACCGGACATTTTAATTTTCCTGAAGGAATCAATAAAGTTCTATCTATCTATCTATCTATCTATCTATCTATCTATCTATCTATCTATCTATATCTACCTGATTTTGATACCGTCCATCATATTTTATTAGAACGTATCAAAACGTATTGGTACAATGTGTCAGACATTTCTTGATTTAACTATCTTACTGACAGAATGTAGGGTTGTTGTGGTTGTTCATGTTGTTCTTGTCCCTTCTAAGATGGATGGGTTGCTGCTCTTTTCCTCGTTGTGGTTTTTGTTGCTGCTGCTGTACATTTTGTTGTTGCTCTTCTCGTTGTTGTGGTTGTTGTTGCTGAGGTTATTGTAGTTGTGGTTGACATAGCTTTAGTATTATGTTGCCTATTTATCGGAGTGAGTTAAAGTGTAAAGTCAAGTATTCTTTATTAGATTAAAAATTTACATTTGATCATCAGTAAAAACTGATATTTGTGTGTTTTTTGTTTTTTTTTACAGACTATACACCGTATTTTTCGGATTATAAGTCATTTTTTTTCATAGTTTGGCCGGGTGCGACTTATACTCTGGAGCGACTTATGTGTGAAATTATTAACACATTACCGTAAAATATCAAATATTATTTATCTTATTCACGTAAGAAACTAGATGTACCGATAGAGGAAGCGGCGCATTGTCTACCTTTGGAGTTGGCAGAGTTGTTTAGAAGCGACATCAAGGAAGAAGATTTCATGGGATTTAGCGATTAGGAGTGAGAGATAGTTTGGTAAAGGTATAGCATGTTTTATATGTTACAGTTATTTGAATGACTCTTACCATAATATGTTAGGTTAACATACCAGGCACTTTCTCAGTTGGTTATTTATGCCTCATGTAACGTACACTTATTCAGCCTGTTCACTATTCTTTATTTTAAAATGCCTTTTCAAATGTCTATTCTTGGTGTTTTGAGTTTTTAAAATAAATTTCCCCAAAAAATGTGACTCATACTTTAGTGCCAATTATATGTTTTTTTACTTCTTTATTATGCATTTTCGGCGGTGCGACTTATAAACCGAAAAATACGGTACATGGAAATGGAAATACTTGACCAAAGTTTTTCTTTTCTTTCACAGTGAATTTCTGGCGACTGGGCTCCCAGTTTTTTTTTTCTGTAAAAATAATTTAATGGTGTACAATTTGATGAATAATCATGAAACAAGCAGACATTTAAGTACGTATTTAGAAGGGGTGTGGGGAAAAAATCTATTCAAATTTGAATCACGATTCTCACGTTGTACGATTCAGAATCGATTCTCATTTTGAAAAAATCTGTTTGTTTTTTTTATCAATCCAACAAAACAATACACAGCAATACCATAAAAATGCAATCCAATTCCAAAACCAAACCTGACCCAGCAACACTCAGAACTGCATTAACAGACACAAACACAACACAGAACAAAACAAAAGTAGTGAAACAAAAATTAATATTATCAACAACCGTATCAATATTAGTTATAATTTCAGCATAGCAGTGATTAAAAATCCCTCATTGACATCATTAGACATTTATATATAAAAAAAAAAGAACAATATCCCAGGGTGTACCCCACCTTCCGCCCGATTGTAGCTGAGATAGGCGCCAGCGCCCCCCGTATTCCCCAAAAGGGAATAAGCGGTAGAAAATGGATGGATGGAAGAACAATAGTGCCACAGTGGCTTACACTTGCATCGCATCTCATAAGCTTGACAACACACTGTGTCCAATGTTTTCACAAAGATAAAATAAGTCATATTTTTGGTTCGTTTAATAGTTAAAACTAATTTACATTATTGCAATCAGTTGATAAAACATTGTCCTTTACGATTATAAAAGCTTTTTACAAAAATCTACTACTCTGCTTGCATTTCAGCAGACTGGGGTAGATCCTGCTGAAATCCTATGTATTGAATGAATACAGAATCCTTTTAAATCGGGAAAAAATAGTTTGTGAATCGAATCGTGACCCCAAGAATCGATATTGAATCGAATCGTGGGAGACCCAAAGATTTGCAGCCCTAGTATTTAGATTTAAACAAAACAATGTTAGAAATATATGATAATATAATATTTACAGCAATATTAGATCAAGTTCAGTATATATCGCACGCAGTACATGTATTTTTCTGTCAAAACAGAAAGTTGCATACTTTTATTGAGAAAAGACGCATTCTAACTTTAAGTTTTCAGCGGCCACGTTAGTTTGACGCCTGAGCTATAGAAGCCAACACCAAGGTCTTTATTTTTTATAGCGTTGTGCGTGAGAAGAAAGCGAAGGTTTGGAAGGACACGGTTATGTTGCCTCCAACATAAAGAATATCTGTGAGCAATAACGCAGTCCTAACCAGCTCTTTTGAGTCTTACAGGACTAAAATGTTTTCTGGAGAACACACTCTTTTCTTTGATAGCACAGAGCTGGAACACATCTAATCTTCATTGAGTTTTATTATGACATCATTAAGCACACTAATGGGAGCTCAATAAGGAGAAGAGCAGGCCATGTGATCACTATCATGCCAGTTTTAAAGCAACTACAGTCATAGTACCACCGCTGTGTGGGCTTAGACGCCCTCTACTGTATGCTTGGTTTAAGGCAGAGAGAAGACAATATAATTTGTGACATAAATGAAGTTGTTTTCTTTTATAATGCTTGGAATGATGTCTCCTCAAAACTTTGGAGAGGAATTTTTTGTGTTCATTAAAAGTTTGATCATTAAGAACATAATATATGTCCGATATAATATATAATGTTCCATGTTCTTTATACAGGTCAACACTTATAAAAGTAATTTAGTTGGTAATGTTTTGTGTTTATTGAAACAGTAATATTTTCAAAAGAGATGTAGTGGTTAAATTGGGCAGCACTGTGAAAGAGGGGTTAGTGCGTCTGCCTCACAATACGAAGGTCCTGAGTAGTCCTGGGTTCAATCCCGGGCTGGGGATCTTTCTGTGTGGAGTTTGCATGTTCTCCACGTGACTGCGTGGGTTCCCTCCGAGTACTCCGGCTTCCTCCCACCTCCAAAGACATGCACCTGGGGATAAGTTGATTGGCAACACTAAATTGGCCCTAGTGTGAGTGTGAATGTTGTCTGTCTATCTGTGTTGGCAATGCGATGATGCGGGGACTTGTCTAGGGTGTACGCCGCCTTCTGCCCGATTGTAGCTGAGATAGGCTCCAGCACCCCCCGCGGGCACCAGGTAGCCTGTAATGACCAGATGAGTAGCCTGCTGGCCTGTTCTAAAAAGACCTCAAATACCAGCACTTACCAGTGAGCTGCCACAATTGTATTTATTTTTTTAATTTACTAGCAAGCTGGTCTCGCTTTGCTCGACATTTTTAATTCTAAGAGAGACAAAACTCAAATAGAATTTGAAAATCCAAGAAAATATCTTTAAGACTTGGTCTTCACTTGTTAATATAAATTCATTTATTTTTTTACTTTGTTTCTTTTAACTCTCAGACAATTTTAGACAAAAAATACAACCTTAAAAATGATTTTAGGATTTTTAAACACTCACCTTTTAAATTTTTTAAATTCCTTCCTCTGCTTTCCTGACAATTTAAATCAGGGGTCTCAAACATGCGGGCCAAACGTTGTTTTGTGGCCCGCGCTTAGATATGACAATTTAATGTATATGCGGCCCGCGAGGTTAACATGAACAGAACTTGACAGCGTCATACTACTCAATATTCTCAATTTTCATGGGAGCCCCCATAGAATCAAGACCGATTTTTACTCAATCATGCTATTCATGGAGTGCCGTAACTGCACTGTTCTTAACACCCACTGAATTCTGTACAGGCAGTGTTCAAGCCAAATTGATAGTCACCTTTGACTGAGCAGTCCACAAGAGTGAAGTCGCAAGACATATTTGGTCAACAGCTACACGAGTCACACTGAGGGTGGCCGTAAAAAAAACTATAACACTGTTACAAATATGTGCCAGCCCGTTAACCCACACCAAACAAGAATGACAAACATTTCAGGAGAACATTCGCACTGTAATACAACATAAACTCAACAGAAAAAATACCCACAATTCCATGCAACCCTGACTCTTCCGGGCTACAATACACAGACCCACGCTACCACCAACCCCCCACGCTCCCTACTTGCGTCGGTTGAGGTGGTGTATGTAGCCTGGGAGAGATGGGTCTGCAGGGTGTTAGGGTGCGGAAATTCTCCCAAAATGTGTTGGTCATTCTTGTTTGTCGGTTCACAGTGTGGCGCATATTTGTAACAGTGTTAAAGTTGTTTATACGGTCACTCTCAGTGTGGCCTGTATGGCTGTTGACCAAGTACGTTTTGCAGCCGCTGATGTTGTTCTGCACAAGTCTCACACAATATGTTACAGAGCCGGTACGTTGGTTGTGAGATTTAAAAGCGTGCGCGATGACATGTGGTGGAGCAGTAGTCCTCTAAGAGGGGTACTTGAAGGTATGTCAAGGGATAAGTGAGATTTATTAAAAACATTTTAAAAAGTATCAGCAACTCAAAAATCTGTTAAAAATATGTTTATTGGATAGTACTGTTGCGATCCGTTACACGGATCTTCACATATTGTTTATTGTTCCATTGTCTCATTCTCCATCTGACCAGCTTACTTCCTGTTTTGTCAGTCACCTTGGTTACACATTGATTTCACCTGCTCCTCGTTTTCTACACACACCTGGTTCTCCTTGATTACTCCCTATATATAAGCCTTCCTCTTTTCTTTGTTCAGTCTGGGTTCATAATTTGTCTTTGAGCAACAGTATCGACTGACTTCACGTATATATAATCTCGCTAGCTTTTCACACTAAGCCTTTGATTTATTCCAGCTCTCACGCTGATGAATTGTTTTTCCTTTTTTGTGTGCCTTCTTGCCAGTCTTAGTTTTTCTGTTTCCTATTCCTAGCTTTTATGCTAGCGCCCTTGGTTTATTTTGTCGGTTAGCTCCTGTATTTTTGTTCGTAGCCTGTTTTTGTTAAGTTTAATAAATCATTTAAACTTAACATTACTGTGTTCTTGTCGACGGATCCACGGAGGGAGAAACCCGGCATTACTATGCCAATCAGTCATTACAAATACCTTAACAAAATATGAATGTAAATTCATAAACTGTGAAATAATACAAAATCCAACATTCAGTGTTGACAGCTAGACTTTTTATGGACATGTTCCATAAATATTGATGTTAAAGATTTCTTTTTTTAATGAAGAAATGTTTACAATTAAGTTGATGAATCCAGATGGATCTCTATTGCAATCCCCAAAGAGGGCACTTTAAGTTGATGATTACTTCTATGTGTAGAAATCTTTATTTATAATTGAACCACTTGTTTATTTTTCAACATGTTTTTAGCTATATTTATATCTTTTTTTCCAAATAGTTCAAGAAAGACCACTACAAATGAGCAATATTTTGCACTATCATACAACTTAATATATCAGAAACTGAGGAAATAGTGCTGTAATTTACTTCTTTATCTCTTTTTTTCAACCAAAAACGCTTTGCTCTGATTAGGGGGTACCTGAATTAAAAAAAAATTCACAGGGGGAACATCACTGAAAAAAGTTTGACAACCACTGGTGTAGAGGACGTTAAAGGCAGTGCAGTCACAGCAGCCCTTAATAATGTCGGCACGGTGAAAATTGGGAAAAATTCGGGAGAATGGTTGCACCGGTAGATTGTCGAGAGGTGCACTGAAATTCAGGAGTCTCCCGGAAAAATCGTGACGGTTGGCAAGTATGTTGCAAAGGGCGGGAAAGCCATTCATAGATTTTTTAAGAAATCTTTTCTTGCGGCCCAGCCTCACCCAGTTTCTGCATCCAGTGGCCCTCAGGTAAATTGAGTTTGAGACCCCTGATTTAAATCAATGTTCAAGTAAATTATATTTTTTATTGTAAAGAATAATAAATAAATTTTAATTTAATTCTTCATTTTGGCTTCTGTTTTTTTGAAGAATATTTGTGAAATATTTAATAATAATAACGTAAGATTTATATCGCGCTTTTCTAGACACTCAAAGCGCTGACAGAGAAGTGGGAACGCATCATTCATTCACACCCGGTGGTGGTAAGCTACATCAGTAGCCACAGCCGCCCTGGGGTAGACTGACGGAAGCGTGGCTGCCAGTTTGCGCCTACGGCCCCTCCGACCACCACTTTTCATTCATTCATCATTCACTCACCAGTGTGAGCGGCACCGGGGGCAAAGGGTGAAGTGTCCTGCCTAATGACACAACGGCAACGATTTTTAATTTTTTTTTGGATGTCAATAGGTGGGAAGCGAACCTGCAACCCTCAGGTTTCTGGCCGGCCGCTTTACCCACTAAGCCATGCCGCCCCATTTCTTGAATAAATAAAAGGGTTGTACTTGTATAGCGCTTTTCTACCTTCAAGGTACTCAAAGCGCTTTGACATTACTTCCAAATATACCCATTCACACACACATTCACACACTGATGGAGGGAGCTACCATGATAGGCGCCAACCAGCACCCATCAGGAGCAAGGGTGAAGTGTCTTGCTCAGGACACAACGGACGTGACGAGGTTGGTACTAGGTGGGAATTGAACCAGGGACCCTCGGGTTGCGCATTTCTTCAAACTTATTATTCAATTTCAAAAAAAATATTATGGCAAATCTAGAAAATCTGTAGAATCAAATTTGAATCTTATTTCAAAGTCTTTTAAATTTCTTTTAAAATTTTTGTTCTGGAAAATCTAGAAGAAATAATGATTTGTCTTTGTTCGAAATATAGCTTGGTCCAATTTGTTATATACTATAACAAAGTGCAGATTGGATTTTAACCTATTTAAAACATGTCATCAAAATTCTAAAATTAATTTTAATCAGGAAAAATGACTAATGATGTTCCATAAATTATTTTTTTTCCAAAATATTCGAAATAGCTAGATTTTCTAATTTTTTTCGGTTGAATTTTAAAGAGTCGAAATTGAAGATAAACGGTTCCAAAATTTACTTTTCATTTTTTTCGTGTTTTCTTCTCTTTTAAACCGTTCAATTAAATGTTTTTTTTCATCATTTAGTCTCTAAAAAACCTTCCGTAAAAGGAAAAAAAAAGTGTGATTTTTATCAGACAGAAATACCCATTTTTTATATATATATATATAGATTTATTTATTAAAGGTAAATTGAGCGAATTGGGCTATTTCTGTCAATTTATTTAAGTGTGCATCAAACTGGTAGCCCTTTCCATTAACCAATACCCAAAAAGTAGCTCTTGGTTTCAAAAAGGTTGGTGACCCCTGATCTACGCTTTCTGGCGGACTGATATCTGCTCCTTCCACCAGCTCAAAAGTCCGAAGCAAGAGGAAGTAAAACAAACATTCATTCGTATAAAAATAATAATACATCAATTACATAAACAAAAACGTTTTATCAGAAAACAATAGTAATACACAAATCCACATACCTGTGTTGGAAACACAAAACACCCCCAGAGACGTCATCTTTCCGGCGGAGTGTTATCTGCTCCTGTGAGGTGTAATTACCAAGCGTCATTCAAGTCCAAAGCAAGAGGAAGTAAAACAAACATTCATTCGTTTTATTAATAATAATAATACATCAATTACATAAACAAAAACGTTTTTATCAGAAAACAATAGTAATACACAAATCCACATACCTGTGTTGGAAACACAAAACACCCCCAGAGACGTCATCTTTCCGGCGGAGTGTTATCTGCTCCTGTGAGGTGTAATTACCAAGCGTCATTCAAGTCCAAAGCAAGAGGAAGTAAAACAAACATTCATTCGTTTTATTAATAATAATAATACATCAATTACATAAACAAAAACGTTTTTATCAGAAAACAATAGTAATACACAAATCCACATACCTGTGTTGGAAACACAAAACACCACCACAGACGTCATCTTTCCGGCGGAGTGATATCTGCTCCTGTGAGGTGTAATTACCAAGCGTCATTCATCAAAGCCACCGTCAAACAATTCACACATTCGACGCTAAACTTCTTAATTGGCAAAATTGTGCAGAAAAATCACTTAATACAACACGTCACTGGTACCTGCCACATTATTGTGTTAACATTTCAAGTATTTAAGAAGGTTTAGGAAGAATATTTACAAGGTAAACACGGAGCAGTGATTAACAATTACCTTTCATCTTTAGACTCCGAAGAAAGAGGAAGTAGAATCAAAAAACCGCGAAGACACTTCCCGCTCCGGATATCTGGTTCTTCCAAAATAAAAGCCATACGTCAAAATAAAACATAACATCCTGTCTATTTCATAATTATTTTTTTTATTTCTTTCTAAATTTCAACATTTACAAACAGTTTAGAAACAATAATCAAAATAAGTCCAACGACAGTATAAAACATTATAAAAACAGTACAAAAAAAATTGTGCTAAAAGACCATGCTCGAAGGGCTTGTTTGTGGAAGTTTGAGAGCGCAACAGGAATGCTATCAATGTTATAATTACACAATAGCAACAATTTTAGTCCTCCAAGGTTAGAAAATACATGAGAAATGAAGTTCTAAATTGAGATAGGGTCTTTCAAGTAGTGTTTTATCCGATTCATTTTAAAGGTGTTGTTTAGTGTAGTGAAATCAAGAAAGTTTAGACCACCCTGATTGTAATTGTTCATTATAACATTTCTTAATATCATTCATTTTGTTTTTCCAAATAAAGTCAACCAGTGTTTTGTCAAAAGTTTTACACATTTTTTGGTTAACATCTAAAGAAATATCTGCATACGTAAGCCGGGAGATACTTTCTGCTTTGGAAAGCAAGGTTCTGCCTTTTAAGGATAAATCTCTCTGTAAACATTGGTTGAATCTTTTCTTAGTTTTTTCTACAATTGAATTAAAGTTCAAGACCCATCTAAAACTCAAATTTTTAATAAGTATTCCTAGGTAATTAATACTATCCTTAACTGGAATTTGACATATAGACCTCATTTCACATCTCTTCCTGTCTAGTTCATAATATAGCGCAGGGGTAGGGAACCTATGGCTCTAGAGCCAGATGTGGCTCTTTTGATGACTGCATCTGGCTCTCAGATAAATAAATCTTAGCTGACATTGCTTAACACGATAATTATGAATAATTCCGCTGGAATTCACAGTGCTAAAAATAACGTTCAAAATATAAAACATTCTCATGCATTTAAATCCATCCATCCGTTTCCTACCGCACCTGTTCAAGAAGTCACATTCAATCAATCAATCAATCAATGTTTACTTATATGGCCCTAAATCACTAGTGTCTCAAAGGGCTGCACAAACCACTACGACATCCTCGGTAGGCCCACATAAGGGCAAGGAAAACTCACACCCAGTGGGACATCGGTGACAATAATGACCCAGTGGGACGTCGGTGACAATGATGACTATGAGAACCTTGGAGAGGAGGAAAGCAATGGATGTCGAGCGTGTCTAACATGATACTGTGAAAGTTCAATCCATAATGGATCCAACACAGTCGCGAGAGTCCAGTCCAAAGCGGATCCAACACAGCAGCGAGAGTCCCGTTCACAGCGGAGCCAGCAGGAAACCATCCCAAGCGGAGGCGGATCAGCAGCGCAGAGATGTCCCCAGCCGATACACAGGCAAGCAGTACATGGCCACCGGATCGGACCGGACCCCCTAATGGTAAGAAGTATTTTATGTCATGATGGGGAGGAGGGTCGTAGCTTGCTTCGTAGCTTCGTAGCTTGCTTCGGGGTCTTTCTCCCAGGAAGGCAGACGGACTACTCGGGACATGGCATTTAGGTAAAAACATGACTTAATTTAAACTAAAAAAATATACAAATAAAAATCGCTCACAGCGGAGGCATAACTTGGGCTAAGGAAGAAAGCTAACGCCGAGACAGACTAGGAACATAAATCAAACAAAACTTACTTGGCATGGCATGAAGCACGAAACTATGGCAAGGCATGAAACAAGTCAGCACGGAGCAAGAAAAGATCACATTGACGCCAGGGCGACTGACTGGCAAAGACAAGCTTAAATACTGCCTCTGATTCGTGCTCAGGAAGCAGGTGAGCGGGCATTTTGTCCACCAGAGACAGGTGGACAAAATGAGTAACCAAGGAAACCAGACAAGGGAGTGGAAAAAAAACAGGAACTTAAAGAGTCCAAAAGACAAACAGCACATGGCCAAACAAAAACATGATCAACAGACATGACATTTGATTTATCATTGATTAGCTTCAGAATAACACTGTTATTAAAAAGAATAAGAGACTTATTATACTAAAAAAATGTTGGTCTTACTTAAAAATGCACGCATTTAGTTGTATTCAGTGTTAAAAAAATATGATATGGCTCTCACAAAAATACATTTTGAAATATTTGGCTTTCATGGCTCTCTCAGCCAAAAAGGTTCCCGACCCCTGATATAGCGCAACAACATCACACTATTAAATATATATACGATGATATTTACGAACCCTCGTTCCTTTGGGAATAATGGATCCATAAATGTTTTCATTTTCATCAATATGTAAGATATACTGCATAGTTATTGATAGAAAACAGTATCTAAGTTGAGTAAATTACTTATACGCTTGTATATATCAGTGACGTGCGGTGAACTAAACACCAGGTGAGGCATACATACTTTTTTTCTTATTTTTTTCTCCTAAATTCATATGTGCAGCTCTAGTCATTGTTGATTTAGGTTGCACGTTAGAGCAGTGGTTCTCAACCTTTTTTCAGTGCTGTACCCCCTGTGAACATTTTTTTTAAATTCAAGTACCCCCTAATCACAGCAAAGCATTTTTGGTTGGAAAAAAAGAGATAAAGAAGTAAAATACAGCACTATGTCATCAGTTTCTGATTGATTCAATTGTAAAACAGTGCAAAATATTGCTCATTTGTAGTGGTCTTTCTTGAACTATTTGGAAAAAAAATATATAAAAATAACTAAACACATGTTGAAAATAAACAAGTGAAAGCAGCGTTGGTCGGGTCCGCCTTTGGCTGCTGCCCCCGAGACCCACGGCTGGATAGGCGTTAGAAGACGCCTTGGAGCCACTATTTTGAGAATCTAATGCATTGTGAAAGTAATGCAGTTGTTGTATTGAAGTGAAAATATCAAACTTCTTGTTGATTTTTGCTAAAGTTTGTTAATTGTTAAAATGTAGGTCTAAGTGAGACCTACATAGTGGTTTTTGTTTCATGTCTCTCTGACATTCCTACCGGAAGTTACAAGCAGTTTTGTCTGTGTTTTCTTCCTAGGAGCAGTTTGTCCGTGTTGTATTCCACGGGGGGCGGTAGAGCGCAATTTTGAGTTTTGAGGTTAGATTTTTTCATCAGATCGCAATTTTTGCCAGACCTGATGTGTGTGTCAAGTTTGGTGAGTTTAGAAGCATTTTAAGGGGGTCAAATAACAGCTCAAAGAGGCAAAAATGACATTTTTTAGGAGACTTTGCGTAGGGGTTCTTTGAAGGCGCGTAAAATCAAAACCTGAGAACTTATCAAAACTCTGTTCTAGACTTTTAATCAGAAGGGTTCAATCTCTCTCCTGTGCGAGTTTGAAGCCAAAACAACAAACGCACTCAGAGGACATAATGTTTGAAGAAAGGTGACCGGTTTTTACAAAACTTTTGTTTTGAAGCGGGGATTGCAAACTTCCTGTTGATTTTTGTTGGGGGTTGTCAGTCTATGAAATGTAGGTCTAAGCAAGACCTACATAGAGGTTTTTGTTTCATGTCTCTCCGACATTCTTATTGGAAGTTACAATAAATTTTGTCTGTATTTTCTTTCTAGGAGCAGTTTTTTCAGTGTTTTATTCAAAAAGAGCGTTAGAGCGCAATTTTGAGTTTTGGGGTTTGTTTTTTTCATTAGATCGCAATATTCGCCAGTCCTTATGTGTGCGCCAAGTTTGGTGACTTTTGAAGCATTTTAAAGGGGTCAAATTACAGCGCAAAGAGGCAAAAATTGCATTTTTTGCAAAAATTCTATTTTGAAGGGGTTTTTCACAACTTCCTGTAGATTTTTGCTGAAAGAAGTCAGTGTATGAAAATTGGGTCTAAGTCAGACCTACATAGGAGTTTTTGTTTCATGTCGCTATGACATTCCTAACAGAAGTTACATGCAGTTTTGTCTGTAATTTTTTCCTAGGGAGCGTTAGAGCGCAATTTTCATTTTGGGGGATTGGTTGCTTAATATGTTGGGAAAGTTTGCTATACCGACGTGTGTGTCAAATTTGGTGAGTTTTGAAGCATGTTAAGGGGGTCAAATTACAGCGCGTAGGTGCGGAATAATAATAAAACACAGCAGTTTCAATAGGGTCCTGTGGAGTCCTTTGCAAAGGGCCTGGCGGACACATCATCAACTTAAAGTGCACCCTTTGGGGATTGTAATAGAGATCCATCTGGATTCATCAACTTAATTCTAAACATTTCTTCACAAAAAAAGAAATATTTAGCATCAAAATTTATGGATCATGTCCACAAAAAATTTAGCTGTCAACACTGAATATTGCATTGTTATATTTCTTTGCGCAGTTTATGAACTTACATTCATATTTTGTTGAAGTATTATTCAATAAATATATTTATAAAGAATTTTTGAATTGTTGCTATTTTTAGAATATATTTTTTTTAAATCTCACGTACCCCTTGGCAGATGTTCAAGTATCCCCAGGGGTACGCGTAACCCCATTTGAGAACCACTGTACTAGGCCACTGAGTAGTTGGGAAGGAGTAGGACAAACCAGCTGTAAATTGTATTATTTTTAACCAACTATTGGGTCAAGGAGAGCTAAATTGCACCACCCAATAGTTTGGTTGGGAATAACCCAACATTGTAGAAAAGAATGAACTTTATTGTCATTCTATTTGCATATAACAAGATTAAAGACTCCAACTTAAGTTGCGGTCGTGGGAACAAATATGGGGTGAAATAAATGACATAAGAGGTAATAAAGGGAAATAAACAGACTACTATCCAATACAAATAATAAGCAATCCTGTACAATATACAAAACACTATAGAAGTACAAAATACTGTACAATATACAGAACAAGACAAGAGTACCGAAGTAATAAATAACAATCAGTGTCGGACGTATTGCACTGAAAGGGTAGTATTGCACAGTAAGGTATTAGGGGTGAATTATTATTATTTTATTTTAGAGTTCAACATGGTGACAGTTTTGGGAAAGAAGCTGTCTCTGAGCCTGTTTGTTCTGGCTTTGTTACACCTGTAGGGCCTGCCTGATGGTAGCAAGTCGAACAGGTGGGAGCCAGGGTGTGTGCTGTCCTTGGTAATGTTTTTTGCTCTGTTGAGGCAACGGGAGTTGTGTAAATCCTTCAGGGAAAGCAGGGGCCAGCCGATATTTTTTTGTGCAGACTTTATGACCCTCTGAATCGCCTGTTTGTCTGCTTCAGTGCAGCTGGCGTACCACGCTGTTATACAGTACGTCAGCAGGCTCTCGACAGCCGAGCGATAGAAGGTCACCGTCAGCTGCCTCTCCAGTCTGTTCTTCCTCAGCACCCTCAGGAAATGGAGTCTCCGCTGGGCCTTCCGGATGACCGCAGTTGTATTTTGGGTCCTGGACAGGTCAGCAGATATGAGGCTGCCGAGGAACTTGAATGAGCTGACTCTCTCCACCTCCTCGCCGTTGATGTAGAGGGGGGCGGGGTCTGCAGTGTTTTTCCTGAAGTCAAAGATGAGTTCCTTGGTTTTTGTGGTGTTCAGTGGCAAATTATTCACTGAACACCACGTTGATTGTTTCAGGATCTCATCTCTGTATGCAGACTCATCCCCCCCTGTAATGGGACCTCCCCCCTGTTGTGTCATCTTGTAGTGAGTATAACTCAGCGTTTGTGTTAAATCATCCATTTTCTACTGATTTAAATTAATCAACCAACATTGAGTTAGCATAACTCAACTTTTGTGTTAAACCATTCAACGCAAAAGTTGCGTTGAAAAAAATTAACCCAAAATGTTGAGTTCAAACAACTCAAATGAAGGGCTCGTCCATCTCTGAACCAGCATTCGTATTAAAACTGGGTTATTGTTTTAACCCAATATTTTTTAGTGTGTAGTGGTTAGAGCAGGGGTGCCCATTACGTCGATCGCGAGCTACCAGTCGACCGCGGGGGGTGTGTCAGTCGATCTCCAGCCAGGCTTTTAAAAAAAATAGACCTAAAAATGAGTGATCATCAATCTTCACCAAGACGTCACTTAAATGACATTCACGGTACCGGAGGGTCTTGTGAGATGACGCTGGCTGCTGCAAGATCATTATTATGAAAATATGACCGAGAGGAAGGCGAGAAACACTTTTTATTTCAACAGACTCTCGCGCCGTACCTTCCGTCAAAACTCTAAAGGCCGACTGCACATTTCCTATCTTCACAATAAAAGCCCTGCTTCATGCTGCCTGCGCTAACTAAATACAGAGTCTGGGAAAACTGGCGTGCACAAGCGATCCCTCAGAAAGCTGGCGTGTACATCACTTGTGCACGCCAGCTTTCCGAGACTCTTATTTTGTTAGCGCAGGCAGCATGAAGCAGGGCTTTTATTGTGAAGATAGGAAATGTGCAGTCGGCCTTTAGAGTTTTGACGGAAGGGACGGCGCAAAAGTCTGTTGAAATAAAAAGTGTTTCTCGCCTTCCTCTCTGTCATTTTTTCATAATAATGAACTGGCAGCAGCCAGCGTCATCTCACAAGACCCTCGGGTGCCGTGAATGTCAATCAAGCAAGCTACGGAATTTGCCGCCAATGTTTTTCTTGTAAAGTGTATGGAAGCTGGATGAATTAGATGCCAAAAACCAACCACTTTCATGTGGTATTGTACAGAAAGGACAACTTTTTTTCTCCTCCATCTGAAAATGTGGGCGTTATCATCATTACTGTCTGATTCCAATCAATGCAAGTCATCAGAATCAGGTAATACACCAACTTATATTCTTGTCTTCGTGAAAGAAAGACATCTATATGTGTTACACATGCTTGTATTATCATTAAACACATTTAACTTGTTTACAAAAATGTCTCTTTCATAAATAAATAAATATAAATGATATATATAAATGAGGTAGATCCCCTCGAGTTGGTCAATTGAAAAGTAGCTCGCCTGCAGAAAAAGTCTGGGCACCCCTGGGTTAGAGTGTCCGCCCTGATATCGGTAGGTTGTGAGTTCAAACCCCGGCCGAGTCATACCAAAGAATATACAATTGGACCCATTACCTCCCTACTTGACACTCAGTATCAAGGGTTGGAATTGGGGGTTAAATCACCAAAAATGATTCCCGGGCGCGGCGCAGCTGCTGCTCACTGCTCCCCTCACCTCCCAGGTGGTGAACAAGGAAATGGGTCAAATGCATTGGACAAATTTCACCACACCTAGTGTGTGTGTGATAATCATTGGTACTTTACTTTTTACTTTACTTAAATCTGTGAGGCAGTGAAATGCAATACTACTACAATTAAAAATAATAATGTGCAGACACTAAGAAAACCCCAAGTTCAATTTCTTTTTTTTTTTTTAGAATGCAATGTGATGAAGTAATAATAGCAGGGCGTAGAAATGGAAATCTTGAAGATGTATTTTAGTATCTGTTATCTCTGATTTGGTCACTAGAGGGCAGTTGATACACACGTTGTATTAAGAAGTGTTCACAGCACCAGGGAAAATAAATGCAAACAAATGGATTAAAACTCTCTCAAAGTCAAAGTTGTTTTGCGTCACATTTAATGGTATTTGAATAAAATAACAAAAAATGTAATTTTGAAGAATTTATCTGAATGTGCAAGAACTATTTTTGTTCAAAATTGTTTGAAATGTCACACGTTAAATGTTTAAATATTAACTGTCAGTTAGTTTACTGTACTGTGCCAACTGTACTACTATATAAGTACGTATTTTATATTGTTTCATTGAAAATAAAACAGCAAAGTCCATTTGGCTGTCATCTGTTTTAATCATGAGACACAATTGTGTCGAATTTGGTTTTTTTTTTTAATGCTTGAAATAAGAAATTATTACTTTAAAAAAGTATTTTTATACTTGTGAGTGTTGATGACAAAACTTTGCAACACTTGATATTCTAGTTTCAAGCATGTTTTACTCAATATAGGTCATCACATCTCAGCAACAAGCTGTAATATCTTACTGACATCATTTAGGACCAAATCCCTTAAAACAAGTAAAACACTCTAACATAAAATCTGCTTAGTGAAAAGAATTATCTTATCAGACAGAAAATAAGCAAATATCGTTATTTGAGATATTTAATCTTACTTAGATTTCAGTTTTTGCAGTGCAACCTCCGGGCTGATGATGTAAAAGGATGATTACCATTTCAGGACAAGCTAAAATCATCAGCCCGGAGTTTGAGTTTATTTCGAACATGCAGGTTGGGTCTTGGGCGCAGTTGGGTGTTCCAACAGGACTATGACCCCAAAAACACATCAAAAATGGTAAAGGAATGGTTAAGTTTTAGAATTTCAGTAGAAGCATTTAAGTCTCACCTTAAAACTCATTTGTATACTCTAGCCTTTAAATAGACTCCCTTTTTAGACCAGTTGATCTGCCGTTTCTTTTCTTTTTCTCCCATGTCCCACTCTCCCTTGTGGAGGGGGTCCGGTCCGATCCGGTGGCCATGTACTGCTTGCCTGTGTGTCGGCTGGGGACATCTCTGCGCTGCTGATCCGCCTCCGCTTGGGATGGTTTCCTGCTGGCTCCGCTGTGAACGGGACTCTCGCTGCTGTGTTGGATCCGCTTTGGACTGGACTCTCGCGACTGTGTTTGATCCACTATGGATTGAACTTTCACAGTATCATGTTGGACCCGCTCGACATCCATTGCTTTCCTCCTCTCCAAGGTTCTCATAGTCATCATTGTCACCGACATCCCACTGGGTGTGAGTTTTCCTTGCCCTTATGTGGGCCTACCGAGGATGTCGTGGTGGTTTGTGCAGCCCTTTGAGACACTAGTGATTTAGGGCTATATAAGTAAACATTGATTGATTGATTGATTGATTGATTGAGAATGGTGTGTTGTCCTGAAGTCAATTGTTAATATTCTTTACATAATTACTTGATAATATTTTTGTATTAGTGACTGTAATGCTTTAATTTAGAGCTAAAGTTGTTTATATTTATTTTACACTATAATCGGTAAACAGCAGTTAGATGATGTCACTTCCGCTAAATGACTTCCTCTTGGTTGACTTCCGGTATTCGTTCAAAGCAAGTCATACATGTTGCGGTCTTCTGTAGTCATTTCTGTTGCCATCCTACACAAAGCGACTAAGAAACAAAGCTGTAAGTTGTCTTTAATAAGTTAATATGTGAGACACGTTAAAAAAGTGTAATAGTGCCGATACGTTGAATATAATTGTCGAATTGGATACAATGTGTTCAAGTCATTCAGGCAGACGGGAGTCTCCCTCTGCTGGACATTTTGGGACATTATCGTTACATTTTTTATGTCATTTTAGACCAGGGGTAGGGAACCTATGGCTCGAGAGACATTTTGATGACTACATCTGGCTCCAGATAAATCTTAGCTGACATTGCTTAACACGATAAGTACTTAATAATTACGCTGGTAATCACAGTGTTAAAACTAACGTTCAAATTATAAAACATTCTCATGCATTTTAATCCAACCATTCGTTTTCTATCGCACCTGTCCAAGATGTCGCATTAATGGTAAGACGTATTATATTTATTATTGGTTCAATTTAGAATAAAAATGTTATTAAAAAGAATAAGAGACTTATTATACTCTAAAAATGTTGGTCTTGTCAAGACCTGGACTATGGTGTGGTTTTTCCCGTGGTGCAAAGCGATTGGAACGGACATGGCGTGAAGGTAATGACATCTTTAATCTCAACTCAAAAATATTACAAAAACAAAGGGTATGAACAAAAGGCGCTCTCAGTGAAGGTTAAAAACTTGGCTATGAAAACTAAAACTCGCACAATGGGAGAACTATGAACATAAAATAAAACTTACAAACTATGGCATGAAAAACTTACTTGGACCGAGAAAGAATATGGATCATTGGCATGGATAACATAGGTGTGTAGGAGGTGAGAGAGGGTGAGTAGAAGGCTGAAAAGTGTAATATTTAAGCCTGGCAACTGCAGGCTTAAATGGTGACGTGGTGATTGACAACAGGTACATGAGTTCAAGTGAATCAGGTGCGTGAGTCGTGAACTGATTGGTAGTCATGGAAACAAAAACCAACCAGGGTGCGCAAAAACAGGAAGTAATGGAGTCAAAAACAAAACAGAACATAACTAAACAGAACATGATCACAAAGACATGACAGGTCTTACTTAAAAATGCACACATTTAGTTGTATTCAGTGTTAAAAAAATACATTTTGAAATATTTGGCTTTCATGGCTCTCTCAACCAAAAAGGTTCCCGACCCCTGTTGTAGACAAATATGTACAGAGGCAATAAGTGTGTTTGTGTCTCTTTGTTCTTTTCACTTTTTCACCATCTTGTCTATGAAGAATGGTCAAAAGTAAATGGTCAAGCTTACAACGACGTTCTCTTCATTGACTCGGTTTGGCTTGGTGTTGAGTTGGCGTTTTTACACGTCCCACGAGAACACTAAAAATGGCCTTCCCAAAGTCCTGACTTAAACATGTGGACAATGCCGAAGAAACAAGTCCATGTCAGAAAACCAACACATTTAGCTGAAATGCACCAATTTTGTCAACAGGAGTGGTCAAAAATTCAAGCAGAAGCTTGTGGATGGCTACCAAAACCTTATTGCAGTGAAACTTTCCAAGGGACATGTAAGCAAATATTAACATTGCTGTATGTAAACTTATGACTCAGTAGACCCAAAATAAATTCATAAAAGAACCAAACTTCATGAATGCTTTTTGTGACCAACAAGTAAGTGCTCCAATCACTCTATCACCAAAAAAATAAGAGTTGTAGAAATTATTGGAAACTCAAGACAGCCATGACATTATGTTCTTTACAAGTGTATGTAAACTTTTGATCACAACTGTACATGTGAGTACAAGCCACATATTTGAGAAGCAGAAGCAGCAAAAAAAAGCAAAAGAAAAATGTTCTAGGCGTCACTCGGCGTTAAAGGCCTACTGAAATGAGATGTTCTTATTTAAACGGGGATAGCAGGTCCATTCTATGTGTCATACTTGATCATATCGCCATATTTTTGCTGAAAGGATTTAGTAGAGAACATCCACGATAAAGTTCGCAACTTTTGGTCGCTAATAAAAAAAGACTTGCCTGTACCGGAAGTAGCAGACGATGTGCGCGTGACGTCACGGGTTGTGGAGCTCCTCACATCTGAACATTGTTTACAATCATGGCCACCAGCAGCGAGAGCGATTCGGACCGAGAAAGCGACGATTTCCCCTTTAATTTGAGCGAGGATGAAATATTCGTGGATGAGGAAAGTGAGAGTGAAGGACTAGAAAAACAAAGACTATACAGTGGGAGCGATTCAGATGTTCCATCCATCCATTCTCTACCGCTTATCCCCTTTCGGGGTGGCGGGGGGCGCTGGCGCCTATCTCAGCTACAATCGGGCGGAAGGCGGGGTACACCCTGGACAAGTCGCCACCTCATCGCAGGGCCAACACAGATAGACAGACAACATTCACACTCACATTCACACACTAGGGCCAATTTAGTGTTGTCTTTGGAAGTGGGAGGAAGCCGGAGTACCCGGAGGGAACCCACGCATTCACAGGGAGAACATGCAAACTCCACACAGAAAGATCCCGAGCCTGGATTTGAAACCAGGACTGCAAGACCTTCGTATTGTGAGGCAGACGCACTAACCCCTCTTCCACCGTGAAGCCCCGATTCAGATGTTATTAGACAAATTTAGTAGGATAATTCTGGAAAATCCCTTATCTGCTTATTGTGTTACTAGTGTTTTAGTGAGATTATATGGTCGTACCTGTACAACCTGAAGGTCAGCCCCGCACCTTTCTTCAGCACCAGTCGACGGGTGGTGGCGATGCCCATCTCTGCCCTTCACAAGGGACCCTCTTTGAAACACGATATTTCGAAATGATCGCTGCATAGTACACTGTACTTTGTGTGTGTGGTCCGATCCAACCGTGTTCACTTGACCGCTCTGTTCCATAGTAAAGCTTCACCGTCATCTTTCGGGAATGTAAACAATGAAACGCCGGCTGTGTTTGTGTTGCTATAAAGCCGGCCGCAATACACCGCTTCCCACCTACAGCTTTCTTCTTTGACGTCTCCATTGTTCATTGAACAAATTGCAAAAGATTCGGCAACACCGTTGTCCAGAATACTGTGGAATTTTGCGATGAAAACAGACGACCTATAGCTGAGAACAATGCTGGAACAAAATGTACTCCACAATGCGTGACATCACGCGCACGTGTCATCATACCGCGACGTTTTCGGCGCAAAATGTAAAATTGCAATTTAGTAAACTAAAAAGGCCATATTGGCATGTGTTGCAATGTTAATATTTCATCATTGATATATAAACTATCAGACTGTGTGGTCGCTAGTAGTGGCTTTCAGTAGGCCTTTAAAGGTTTGATAATCCCTGCAGTACATCACGGTCTTTATGCGCACACGGAGGATTCTCTCAGAGGGGTGTTGCACGAATCGCTGTCCGAGCTCCTCCCCAGCAGCCGGCCGCAAGTCCCCGGGTGCAGCCGCAGGGTCTTGAACAAGGTGGTCCGGAAGGACTTGCAGAGGAAGAAGTAGATGAGCGGGTCCAGGAGGGAGTTGAGCGACGACAGGAAGAGCGTGCTTTCTTTCAGATGGAAGAAGAAGAGCTTGAGACGGCAGTCGAAGAGAAGGCCTCGGGTTTGGCTCATGGTGTACGGAACCCGTGCAAAATGGAACGGCACGAAACACACAAAAAACACGGCCAAGACCAGGAAGACGTTGGTGTTCATGTTCCTTTTACTTTCTTGCTTTTGACGGCTTTCGGAGCCACGGGACTTGGTGCGGGAGTACGACTTGTACAGTTCTTTGGTGATGAGGGTGTAACAAAGGATCACGATCACCAGGTTGGCCCAAAAGATGACCTGGCACACGTGGTTGACCACCTCATGCCAGTACAGCCCGGCCCGGTCCTTCAGGTCGCTACACTTGAAGTAAGGCGAACGTGGCTTTCGACTGGTTAGAACCACGTTGGGAAGGCAGAGAACCAGCAGGAAGATCCAGACCGCGCCAGAGAGGAGCTTCCGGCGGGCCAGGCGGGCCGCGTTGGTGCCCCTGAATGGGTTGAGTGTCTTCCTGCAGCGGTCGATGCTGATGAGGCCAAAGAAGAGGATGCTGATGTACATGGTGAGGTAGAACAGCACAGACGAGACCCGGCACACGAAGATCCGTAGGTCGGTGGAAGCCATGTTGGAGTCCGATAAAACCTGGGTGGAGTCGCACAAGAACATTTATGTTAGTGTACAAAACCCAAAACCAGTGAAGTTGTAAATAAAAACAGAATACAGTGAAGTATATTTATATAGCGCTTTTTCTCAAGTGACTCAAAGAACTTTACATAGTGAAACCCAATATCTAAGTTACATTCAAACCAGTGTGGGTGGCACTGGGAGCAGGCGGGTAAAGTGTCTTGCCCAAGGACACGACGGCAGTGACTTGGATGGCAGAAGCGGGAATCGAACCTGTAACCCTCTAGTTGCTGGCACGGCCACTCTGCCAACCGAGCTATACCGCCCTTTCAATACAATGATATGCAATGAGATGCTACCTCAGTAGAAGCATTTAAGTCTCATCTTAAAACTCATTTGTATACTCTAGCCCGGAAAAGGGTGGAGTGCCATCTCCGGGTTGGGGAGGAGACCCTGCCCCAAGTGGAGGAGTTCAAGTACCTAGGAGTCTTGTTCACGAGTGAGGGAAGAGTGGATCGTGAGATCGACAGGCGAATCGGTGCGGCGTCTTCAGTAATGCGGACGTTGTACCGATCCGTTGCGGTGAAGAAGGAGCTGAGCCGGAAGGCAAAGCTCTCAATTTACCGGTCGATCTATGTTCCCATCCTCACCTATGGTCATGAGCTTTGGGTCATGACCGAAAGGATAAGATCACGGGTACAAGCGGCCGAAATGAGTTTCCTACGACGTGTGGCGGGTCTCTCCCTTAGAGATAGGGTGAGAAATTCTGCCATCCGGGAGGAACTCAAAGTAAAGCCGCTGCTCCTTCACATCGAGAGGAGGCAGATGAGGTGGTTCGGGCATCTGGTCAGGATGCCACCCGAACGCCTCCCTAGGGAGGTGTTTAGGGCACGTCCAACCGGTAGGAGGCCACGGGGAAGACCCGGGACACGTTGGGAAGACTATGTCTCCCGGCTGGCCTGGGAACGTCTCGGGATCCCCCGGGAAGAGCTAGACGAAGTGGCTGGAGATAGGGAAGTCTGGGTTTCCCTGCTTAGGCTGTTGCCCCCGCGACCCGACCTCGGATAAGCGGAAGATGATGGATGGATGGATGGATGGATGGATACTCTAGCCCAGGGGTCGGCAACCCAAAATGTTGAAAGAGCCATATTGGACTAAAAATACAAAAACAAATCTGTCTGAAGCCGCAAAAAATAAAAGCCATATTTTACTTACAGATAGTGTGTCATGAGATATAAATTGAATTAAGAGGACTTAAAGGACACTAAATTAGCTCAAATATAGCTACAAATGAGGCATCGTAATGCAATATATACATATAGCTAGCCTAAATAGCATCGATTAGCTTGCAGTCATGCAGTGACCAAATATGTCTGATTAGCATTCCACATAAGTCATAAACATTAACAAAAACTCACCTCTGAGTATGCATGCATGCATAACGTTAAAAGTTTGGTGGACAAAATGAGACAGAAAAAGAAGTGGCATAAAACAAATCAATCAATCAATCAATGTTTATTTATACAGCCCTAAATCACAAGTGTCTCAAAGGGCTGCACAAGCCACGACGACATCCTCGGTTCAGATCCCACTGTGTGATCATGTTTTGTTTTTTGGACACTCAGTTCCTGTTTTTGCACTTCCTAGTTTGTTTTGTTACCATGACTACCCATTAGTTTTTATCTGTCACGCACCTGTCCCACGTTTTGCACTCGCACACCTGTTTTCACTGATCATGTCACTGCTATTTAAGCCTGTCTGTTTCTGTTCTTCGTCCTGGCAACATCACCTTCTACCACCGTTTATCACCCTCGATACCTCTACTCACGTCATGCCATGTTACCTCCACTCTGCTTCATGTCATGTTTCACAGTTCCATGCCAAGTAAGCGTTTGTTTATTGTTCATAGTTTCTGCCCTTGTGCAAGTTTTGTTTCCTTAGTCAAGTTTGTTCTCCGCCATTGTGCGCGCCTTTTATTTGCCTTTTTTGTAGTTATAGTGTTGAAATAAAAATATGTACTTATATTCATGCCTTGTCCGCGCCAACTTTCCTTTGCCTTCTGGAAAAACAAACCCCAAAGTCCACTCCAATCGCTTCGCACCTCGGGAAAACAATCCGCGTCCAAGACCGCATCAGGCTGTGGGAGAAATTTCAAATCCGCCTTTGAGTCCAAGAATGAGCTTATACAAACGAAGATATGCAATGATGGCTGCATTACATTTCTTGAGGAACTAAACCACTGATTACAGCACACAGATACTATTTATATCTCAAGGTTTTTCGCTACAGAGGGGCAGAATATGATCAACCAGAGCAATTGTGCAACCAAAGTGAAAACCACAATGTCACAGTTCATGTTCACACAATCAACCACATCAGTGCCTCACTCATTAATCCATCGACCAGGGGTGTCACACGCATTTTAGCTCAGGGGCCACATGGAGGAACATCTCTGACTCCGAAGCCCTAGACCATAACGCCATGCTTGACTATCGGAAAATCAAAATGATCCGGTTATTTACGAACCCTGTTTCCATATGAATTGGGAAATTGTGTTAGATGTAAATATAAACAGAATTCAATGATTTACAAATCCTTTTCAACCCATATTCAGTTGAATGCACTACAAAGACAAGATATTTGATGTTCAAAGTCATAAACTTTATTTTTTTTTGCAAATAATAATTAACTTAGAATTTCATGGCTGCAACACGTGCCAAAGTAGTTGGGAAAGGGCATGTTCACCACTGTGTTACATCACCTTTTCTTTTAACAACACTCAATAAACGTTTGGGAACTGAGGAAACTAATTGTTGGAGCTTTGAAAGTGGAATTCTTTCCCATTCTTGTTTTATGTAGAGCTTCAGTCCTTCAACAGTCGTATTTACGCTTCATAATGCGCCACACATTTTCGATGGGAGACAGGTCTGGACTGCACGCGGGCCAGGAAAGTGCCTGCACTCTTTTTTACGAAGCCACGCTGTTGTAACACGTGCTGAATGGGACTTGGCATTGTCTTGCTGAAATAAGCAGGGGCGTCCATGAAAAAGACGGCGCTTAGATGGGAGCATATGTTGTTCCAAAACCTGTATGTACCTTTCAGCATTAATGGTGCCTTCACAGATGTGTAAGTTACCCATGCCTTGGGCACTAATGCACCCCCATACCATCACAGATGCTGGCTTTTGAACATTGCGTCGATAACAGTCTGGATGGTTCGCTTCCCCTTTGGTCCAGATGACACGATGTCGAATATTTCCAAAAACAATTTAAAATGTGGTCTCGTCAGATACAGAACTCTTTTCCACTTTGCATCAGTCCATCTTAGATGATCTCGGGCCCAGACAAGCCGGTGGAGTTTCTGGATGTTGTTGATAAATGGCTTTCGCTTTGCATAGTAGAGCTTTAACTTGCACTTACAGATGTAGCATCAAACTGTATTTAGTGACAGTGGTTTTCTGAAGTGTTCCTGAGCCAATGTGGTGATATCGTTTAGAGATTGATGTTGGTTTTTTATACAGTGCTGTCTGAGGGATCTGGTTTCTGGCCATGCCGCTTACGTGGAGTGATTTCTCCAGATTCTCTGAAGCTTTTGATGATTAATGGAGCGTAGATGTCGAAATCCCTAAATTTCTTGCAATTGCACTTTGAGAAAGGTTGTTCTTAAACTGTTTGACTATTTGCTCACGCAGTTGTGGACAAAGGGGTGTACCTCGCCCCATTTTTTCTTGTGAAAGACTGAGCATTTTTTTGGGAAGCTGTTTTTATACCCAATCATGGCACCCACCTGTTCCCAATTAGCCTGCACAAATAAGTGTTTGATGAGCATTCCTTCAACGTTATCAGTATTTATTGCCACTTTTCCCAACTTCTTTGTCACGTGTTGCTGGCATCAAATTCTAAGGTTAATGATTATTACAAATGTTTATGAGTTTGAACATCAAATATGTTGTTTTTGTAGCATATTCAACTGAATATGGGTTGAAAATGATTTGCAAATCATTGCATTCCAACTATATCCAAGTTTTTATTTCTATAGCATTGTACTTTGAAAGGTAAAACAAACCAAAAAAAAAGGAATGTGTTCGTACCTTGAAAGGGAAGGTGAGGGTCATGATGACATCAGCGACCACCACATTCTTCAGGTAGATGACAAAGTGGGAGCGTGAGGGAATGCGCAAGAAGACCCAGACCGCCAGGCTGTTGAGTGACAGCCCGACCAGGAACAAGGTGGTGTAGAGGAGGGGGAATATCACCGTCTTCACAACATTGTCACGGGAACAAGTGACATTGGTAATGCTGCGGTTGTTGGAGGGAACGAGGAGGGTCGCGTTACGGTCCATGAGTGAGTTGTCTGTAGATATACAAATAGTAGTTGAACACATGGAACTGCACTCTACAAAAAAAAAAATCCTATTTTTATGGTTAATTTCTACTGTAATTGTTCTATTTTTTTTAAATAGGTTATAAAACTGTAGAATTGAAGACATTATCTGTAAAAAAAAAAAAAAACGCCTGTTATTCTAAGTAATATGCCAGTAATGACAAACTATGTATATTTCTATTTTTTTACAGAAAAATACCAAATTAATTGTACATATCATTTTCTGTTTTGTGAAGTGAATTATATTTATATATTGCGTGTTGTGATCCGGCTTCCGGATCACACATCTCTAGCATGTTTGTCTTTTTTGTATTGTCCTACTATGTTTTGATCATGTTTTGGACTCTACCGATCCCGTTTGTTAGCGCACTTCCTTGTTTTGTATTGTCACCATGGCAACCTAAGTATGCCTCCTGCACGGACTCATTACGCACACCTGTTTTGAATTATTTGTGTTGTATTTAAGACCACCTGCTACCTTAGTTCCTCCTGGCTGTTTTGTTTGCTACTTGCAACACGCACGTTGGTTCTTATTTTTGTAATCACTATTGCTAAGTCTCGCCTTAGCTTTGCGTGCGCTCTGCACCTCTATTCCTGTACTCTGCTCTCGTTGCTAATTCTTAGCATAGCTCTCCGTGCATTCGGCACGCCTTTTCTTTGCATTTTGTACCAGTATTATTTTTGTTTTTTGTATTAAATCTAATCTTACCTGCAACTCCTGCCTGTCCTGGTCCTCTTGCATCCCTGGGGTAGCAACACGCATCCATTATGCCTCGCCATCGTGTCATTGCGCTTTTCTCTAGTGACTCAAAGCGCTTTACATAGTGTAACCCAATATCTATGTTATATTTAAAGCAGTGTGGGTGGCACTGGGAGCAGGTGGGTAAAGTGTCTTGCCCGAGGACACAACGGCAGTGACTAGGCATGTAATTAGTTACTATGGTCATCTAATTAGTTACTATGGTCATCTAATTAGTCACTATGGTCATGTAATTAGTTACTATGGTCATCTAATTAGTTACTATGGTCATCTAATTAGTTACTATGGTCATCTAATTAGTTACTATGGTCATCTAATGAGTTACTATGGTCATTTAATTAGTTACTATGGTCATGTAATGAGTTACTATGGTCATCTAATTAGTTACTATGGTCATGTAATTAGTTACTATGGTCATCTGATTAGTTACTATGGTCATGTAATGAGTTACTATGGTCATCTAATTAGTTACTATGGTCATGTAATTAGTAACTATGGTCATGTAATTAGTTACTATGGTCATCTAATTAGTTACTATGGTCATTTAATTAGTTAATATGGTCATGTAATTAGTTAGTATGGTCATCTAATTAGTTACTATGGTCATGTAATTAGTTACTATGGTCATCTGATTAGTTACTATGGTCATGTAATTAGTTACTATGGTCATCTAATTAGTTACTATGGTCATGTAATTAGTAACTATGGTCATGTAATTAGTTACTATGGTCATCTAATTAGTTACTATGGTCATTTAATTAGTTAATATGGTCATGTAATTAGTTACTATGGTCATGTAATTAGTTACTATGGTCATCTAATTAGCTACTATGGTCATCTAATTAGTTACTATGGTCATGTAATTAGTTACTATGGTCATCTAATTAGTTACTGTGGTCATCTAATTAGTTACTATGGACATCCAATTAGTTACTATGGTCATGTAATTGTATACTATGGTCATGTAATTAGTTACTATGGTCATCCAATTAGTTACTATGGTCGTGTAATTAGTTACTATGGTCATATAATTAGTTACTATGGTCATGTAATTAGTTACTATGGTCATGTAATTAGTTACTATGGTCATCTAATTATTTACAATGGTCATGTAATTAGTTACTATGGTCATCTAATTAGTTACTATGGTCATGTAATTAGTTACTATGGTCATGTAATTAGTTACTATGGTCATGTAATTAGTTACTATGGTCATCTAATTAGTTACTATGGTCATGTAATTAGTTACTATGGTCATCTAATTAGTTACTATGGTCATGTAATTAGTTACTATGGTCATGTAATTAGTTACTATGGTCATCTAATTAGTTACTATGGTCATCCAATTAGTTACTATGGTCATATCATTAGTTACTATGGTCATCTAATTAGTTACTATGGTCATGTAATTAGTTACTATGGTCATGTAATTAGTTACTATGGTCATGTAATTAGTTACTATGGCCATGTAATTAGTTACTATGGTCATCTAATTAGTTACTATGGTCATCTAATTAGTTGCTATGGTCATCCAATTAGTTACTATGGTCATGTAATTAGTTACTATGGTCATCTAATTAGTTACTATGGTCATCTAATTAGTTACTATGGTCATCTAATTAGTTATTATGGTCATCTATGTCAGTGGTCCCCAACCACTGGGCCGCAGAATAATTTTTTATTGTTATTTTTTTTTCAAATTATTTTTATTTTTGTTAAATCAACATAAAAAACAAATTACTTTCAAATTCATGTAAAATTACAGTAATTAACTTTCATTAAATATGTACCTTAACTCTAAATTGGCCCTAGTGTGTGAATGTGAGTGTGAATGTTGTCTGTCTATCTGTGTTGGCCCTGCGATGAGGTGGCGACTTGTCCAGGGTGTACCCCGCCTTCCGCCCGATTGTAGCTGAGATAGGCACCAGCACCCCCCGCGACCCCAAAACGGAATAAGCGGTAGAAAAATGGATGGATGGATGGATAAATATGTAGCTTGATATATAAAAGTCTATGTCCATACTAACAATCTAACAGTTTTATATTTAATTTTAAGGTAAATCTTATTCTTTTAATATTTATTGTATGCATATTTTTACATTCAACTTGAAAAATATATGTAGCCTCTTATATAAAGGTTTATGCTCATACTAACAATTTAACATTTGTTGGTGACTGCAAGACATACTTGATCAAGAGCCAACAGCCATACAGGTCACACTGAGGGTGGCCATACAAACAACTTTAATACTGTTACAAATATGCGCCACACTGTGAACTCACATCAAACAAGAATGAAAAACACATTTCGGGAGAACATATTCACCGTAACACAACATAAACACAAAAGAACAAATACCCAGAATCCCATGCAGCCCTGAATTTTCCGTGTTACAATACACCGGTACACCAAGCTACCACCAAACCTCGCTCACCTCAACCGACGCACGGGGGTGGGGCGGTGGTGTGTGTGTGGGGGGGGATGGGTAGCTGGGGTGTAGCCCGGAAGAGTAAGGGCCGCATGGGATTCTGGGTATCTGTTCTTTTGTGTTTTTGTTGTGTTACGGTGAAGATGTTCTCCCGAAATGTGTTTATCATTCTTGTTTGATGTGGGTTCACAGTGTGGCGCATATTTGTAACAGTGTTAAATTTGTTTGTACAGCCACCCTCAGTGTGACCTGTATGGCTGTTGATCATGTATGTCTTGCAGTCTCCTTTTGTATGTCTGCCGAAGCCTCGTACAACATGCGGCCAAGTCGACACGCTGTTTGTATGGCGATCGAGCGAACGCGACGAGAGGTTGATAAGGCACTGCTGTTATAGCATGCCTGTTATGTAAAGGTTTATGCTCATACTAACAATTTAACATTTGTTGGTGACTGCAAGACATACTTGATCAACAGCCAACAGCCATACAGGTCACACTGAGGGTGGCCATACAAACAACTTTAACACTGTTACAAATATGCGCCACACTGTGAACTCACATCAAACAAGAATGAAAAACACATTTCGGGAGAACATCTTCACCGTAACACAACATAAACACAAAAGAACAAATACCCAGAATCCCATGCAGCCCTGAATTTTCCGTGTTACAATACACCGGTACACCAAGCTACCACCAAACCTCGCTCACCTCAACCGACGCACGGAGGGGGGCGGTGGTGTGTGTGTGGGGGGGGGATGGGTAGCTGGGGTGTAGCCCGGAAGAGTAAGGGCCGCATGGGATTCTGGGTATTTGTTCTTTTGTGTTTATGTTGTGTTACGGTGAAGATGTTCTCCCGAAATGTGTTTATCATTCTTGTTTGATGTGGGTTCACAGTGTGGCGCATATTTGTAACAGTGTTAAAGTTGTTTGTACAGCCACCCTCAGTGTGACCTGTACGGCTGTTGATCATGTATGTCTCGCAGTCTCTTTTTGTATGTCTGCCGAAGCCTTGTACAACATGCGGCCAAGTCGACACGCTGTTTATATGGCGATCAAGCGAACGCGACGAGAGGTTGATAAAAGCAGTGCTGTCACGGCATGCCTATAATAATAGTTACCGGGCGATCATCGGGACAATCCTCTCTGTAAAATCCGTAGGATTGGCCAGTATGTTGCTAGGGCAAGATAACCATTTAAAGGAGGATTACTTAGCAACAAGTTTTTGCATCCAGTGGCCCCCAGTTGAAGTGAGTTTGAGATCCCTGATCTTAACAATTCAGAAAAAGTCTGTAAAATAATGGTATTTTTCTGTGGAATTGCCAGCATTGTCACTTCATTAAAGGTGGTTGATTGTAATAATTTAGTAAAAATCAGTAAAATTACGATATTTTCCGTAAAAAGTTTCATGAAAATGTCTGTAAATATAATGTTTTTGATCATTATTTGGTTTACAATGTTTTACTTTTATTTTATGGGTTTTGTTTGGCAGCCAATAGATGACCGTTTTTTTTTACAGCATTTTTTTTTTTTTACAGTGCATGATAAAGTTACACATTCGAGTAAATAACTGACCTTTTGTCCAAATTGTCGTTGTTCTGGTCCCTCTGCCCAGTTTGGAGGCTCGCGGTCGAATAAGTTGTTGACCGTCTGAGTGGAGACTTTCCCTTTGACTTCTGCTTTCTCTTTCCTGTCATGAGAAAACCACACTCGAAGCGCGATACCACAAAAGTAAGTACATTAAACACCCCCCACATTTCAGGAATCATTTTCTTCTATCCTCTCAAGGGAAAAGTCTACAACTGTTTGTCGTTAAATTATTACATTAAATGATAAAATTGCCAGTCTTGGAGGATGTTCAAAGAGTTGTTCTTATTTTGTAGGGGGGATAAAAAGCAGGTATCAGAAATGACCTAAAACACTTTAGTATGGGAACATATGCATCATTAGTTGCTTATTAACATGCACATTAGTAAAATATCGGCTCTTAATTAGTCATTATTTGTACCTCTTTGAGTTTTTGTTCAGGATTAAATCATGTCCCTACCTGCAAGTCCTGTCCGGAGTGATCCGTTTGCATCCTAGGGGAACAAACCCTCTTAGTTAATGGCTTACAACCAGTAAGTCATTAACTAAGAGTCTTCCCTCAATAAATTCAGAATTATTGCTTATTAGTAACCCTAACCCTAACCTTTAGCTCGGTTGATAGAGGGTTGCAGGTTCGATTCCCGCTTGTGCCATCCTAGTCACTGCCGTTGTGTCCTTGAGCAAGACACTTTACCCACCTGCTCCCAGTGCCACCCACACTGCTTTAAATGTAACTTAGATATTGGGTGTCACAATGTAAAAAAGCGCTTTGAGTCACTAGAGAAAAGCGCTATATAAATATAATTCACTTCACTTCACTTTAGTGTCCAAATAACTCTAAATTAAGTCGTTACAGGCCTACTGAAATGAGATTTTCTTATTCAAACGGGGATAGCAGGTCCATTCTATGTGTCATACTTGATCATTTCGCGATATTGCCATATTTTTGCTGAAAGGATTTAGTAGAGAACATCCACGATAAAGTTCGCAACTTTTCTCCGCTAATAAAAAAGCCTTGCCTGTACCGGAAGTAGCAGACGATGTGCGCGTGACGTCACGGGTTGTGGAGCGCCTCACATCTGAACATTGTTTATAATCATGGCCACCAGCAGCGAGAGCGATTCGGACCGAGAAAGCGACGATTTCCCCATTAATTTGAGCGAGAATGAAAGATTCGTGGATGAGGAAAGTGAGAGTGAAGGGAGCGATTCAGATGTTTTTAGACAAATTTACTAGGATAATTCTGGAAAATCCCTTATCTGCTTATTGTGCTACTAGTGGTTTAGTGAGATTATATGGTCGTACTTGTACAACCTGACGGTCGGCCCTGCACCAGTCGACGGGTGGTGGCGATGCCCATCACTGCCCTTGGCAAGGGACCCTTTTCGAAACACGATCTTTCGAAATGATCGCTGCATAATACACTGTACTTTGTGTGTGTAGCCCAATCCAACCGTGTTCGCTTGACCGCTCTGTTCCATAGTAAAGCTTCACCGTCATCTTTCGGGAATGTAAACAATGAAACACCGGCTGTGTTTGTGTTGCTAAAGGCGGCCGCAATACAACGCTTCCCACCTACAGCTTTCTTCTTTGACGTCTCCATTATTCATTGAACAAATTGCAAAAAATTCAGCAACACAGATGTTCAGAATACTGTGCAATTTTATTACGCGATAAAAAACAGACAACCTATAGCTGTGAACGGTGCTGGAATGGTGGGTTTCAGTAGGCCTTTAAATTATGTCCCTAACTGCAAGTCCTGTCCGGAGTGATCAGTTTGCATCCTGGGGGAACAAACCCTCTTAGTTAATGGCTTACAATCAGTAAGCCATTAACTAACAGTCTTCCCTCAATAACCTCAGAACTATTGCTTATTAGTAACCCTAACCCTAACCCGTATATGTTCCGCTTGTGTCCAAATAACTCTAAATGAAGTCTTTGTTACTTTAATAAGCAACTTACAAATGGTGAATATGTTCCCCGTACTAAAGTGTTACCAACATTTTTAATTGGCAACTTTCAAGCTTTAAGAAACACTGAAATAAATCAAGAAAATAAATTGTGGTAGTCCGTAGCACAGGTTTAGGCAAATATTTTGCCTCGGGGACGGCAAATTTAGAGAACAAAAATGTGTCTGCGGGACTGGTATATCGATTTTTAGGAACACTAATACAAAACCACACAATAATGTCGGATTGTGTAATGAACCGCTGCCTTCTCATAGTCAGCATTGTCACTGGCGTCCCACCGGATGTGAATTCTCCCTGCCCACTGGGGTGAGTTTTCCTTGCCCTTATGAGGGCCCTACCTAGGATGTCGTTGTGGTTTGTGCAGCCCTTTGAGGCACTTGTGATTTAGGGCTATATAAATAAACATTGATGGATTGATAGCTGCGTTAAATATACTGCAGATGCAAAACATCGGCTGTAGAACTGTTTCAGTCAGTAGTCGCGCTGTGCATCCAGAATCGAGTTTTAATACACCCAAGCCTTTTGGAGCTCAGGCCCAAACTGTATCAAAAATGCTGGCTGATAAAGTGTGCTAAACTTTAGGTGACTCCTAGAAAACCGTATCACTTTTTCTCATAATCGGATCGTCTAGATTGGAGGAACTGAAATCCAGCGTGTTCCATTTCGTACCACATGACTTCAGCAGTTCTCTATCCTTATTTTCTGACAAACCGGCAGCAGGGCTGAAAAAGTCCCCCGGTGTCTGGAGCCCGACTGAAAGGTCAGCATCATTTACTTCCGTAATTTGCAGCAGTGCACGCGTACATCCAGTATGTGTGGGTGCATGTGTGGGGGGTTCTACACTTTCACTGTACTACTAGTCATCGCTGAGGACACCTTTCTGACACATGTGGTCTTAAAGGCCTACTGAAAGCCACTACTAGCGACCACGCAGTCTGATAGTTTATATATCAATGATGAAATATTAACATTGCAACACATGCCAATATGGCCTTTTTAGTTTACTAAATTGCAATTTAAAATTTCGCGCAAAGTATCCTGTTGAAAACGTACGCATGACGTCACGATTTTAGCGGAAATTTTGTTCCAGCCCGATCCCAGCTATAAGTCGCATAATTACACAGTATTCTGGACATCTGTGTTGCTGAATCTTTTGCAATTTGTTCAATTAATAATGAAGACGTCAAAGAAGAAAGCCGTTGGTGGGAAGCGGTGTATTGCGGCCGGCAAAATCATCAAAAGGTTCAGAGAATCTGGAGAAATCCCTGCACGTAAGCGATGATATTACGCACCTTTGATCCCTCAGGCGATCAAAAACCGACATCAGTGTGTAAAGGATATCACCACATGGGCTCAGGAACACTTCATAAAACCACTGTCAGTAACTATAGTTGGTCGCTACATCTGTAAGTGCAAGTTAAAACTCTACCATGCAAAGCGAAAGTCATTTATCAACAACACCCAGAAACGCCGCCGGCTTTGCTGGGCCTGAGCTCATCTAAGATGGACTGATGCAAAGTGGAAAAGTGTTCTGTGGTCTGACGAGTCCACATTTCAAATTATATTTGGAAACTGTGGACGTGGTGTCCTCCGGAACAAAGAGGAAAATAACCATCCGGATTGTTATAGACGCAAAGTTCCAAAGCCAGCATCTGTGATGGTATGGGGGTGTATTAGTGCCCAAGGCATGGGTAACTTACACATCTGTGAAGGCACCAGTAATGCGGAATGGTCCATACAGGTTTTGGAGCAACATATGCTGTCATCCAAGCAATGTTATCATGGACGCCCCTGCTTATTTCAGCAAAACAATATATTCCACTGGAACACAGCCCTGTACAACACAGTTTTTTGCATAGATGTTGCCCCTCAGCCAAGAAGTCCTTTGGAGTGGTTGTGTCTGTTAAATTAAAAAGAAAAACCTCGACCCTTCTGCTCTTTTCAACTTCAGGCCCATCTATCAGTTCCCCTTTCTGTCCAAAGTCCTAGAGAGAGTAGTGTATGTCCAGTTGCAATCTTTTCTAGTTATCAACAACATCCAGGAGAAATTCCAGTCTGGTTTCAAAACATCTCACAACACTGAATCGACACTCCTGAGAGTGCAAAACGATCTGCTCCTTACCGCTGACTCTAGTAGTCCTGTGATCCTGATACTCCTGGACCTCACAGCTGCCTTCGACACGGTGGATCACAGGATGCTACTGTCAGGACTGAAGCAGTACGTGGGCAAACCAAAGCTGGTTTCAGTCCTATCTAACTGACCGGCGTTTCCCTGTGCAGCTAGGAGACTTTCTCTCCTCGGTGGCCTCCCTTACCTGTGGTGTTCCTCAAGGGTCAATCCTAGGTCCCATACTCTTCCTACTGTACATACTACCTTTAGGGGAAATCCTGGTCAGGCACAATGTCTCATTCCATTATTACGCCGATGATGTTCAGATCTACTTGCTTCTTAAGGCCATAGGACAGGTCGCACTTCAGCCACTGCTAGACTGTCTGACTGACATCAAAGCATGGATGAGTGCTAACTTCCTCAACCTTAATGAAAACAAGACCGAGATCATAATATTCGACGAAACATCTCCAGTCTCGTTTGTCAGTGCTCTAGGTCCTCTGGGCGAAAACATCCGGTCCTCCATGAGAAATCTCGGAGTGATCTTTGATATCCATCTTCCATCTTCTTCCGCTTATCCGAGTTCGGGTCGCGGGGGCAACAACCTAAGCAGGGAAACACAGACTTCCCTTTCCCCAGCCACTTCGTCTAGCTCTTCCCGGGGGATTCCGAGGCGTTCCCAGGCCAGCCGGGAGACATAGTCTTCCCAACGTGTCCTGGGTCTTCCCCGTGGCCTCCTACCGGTTGGACGTGCCCTAAACACCTCCCTAGGGAGGCGTTCGGGTGGCATCCTGACCAGATGCCCGAACCACCTCATCTGGCAACTCTCGATGTGAAGGAGCAGCGGCTTTACTTTGAGTTCCTCCCGGATGGCAGAGCTTCTCACCCTATCTCCAAGGGAGAGACCCGCCACACGGTGGAGGAAACTAATTTCGGCCGCTTGTACCCATGATCTTATCCTTTCGGTTATGACCCAAAGCTCATGACCATAGGTGAGGATGGGAATGTAGATCAACCGGTAAATTGAGAGCTTTGCCTTCCGGCTCAGCTCCTTCTTCACCACAACGGATCGGTACAACGTCCGCATTACTGAAGACGCCGCACCGATCCGCCTGTCGATTTCACGATCCACTCTTCCCTCACTCGTGAACAAGACTCCTAGGTACTTGATCTCCTCCACTTGGGGCAGGGTCTCCTTCCCAACCCGGAGATGGCATTCCACCCTTTTCCGGTACTTTGATAGAGCCTTTAAATTCACCAAACAGGTCAGCTCAATGGTTAGTACCAGCTTTTACCATCTCCGAACCCTAGCAAAGACCAAGGCCTATCTCTCCCAGAGCGACCTGAAGACTGCTATTCCTGCTTTTATCACATACCGGCGAAACAATAACAACTCACTGTACTCTGGCATTGATCAGGCATCACTCCGCCGTTTGCAGATTGTGCAAAACGCGGCAGCCCCTCTCCTCACCAGTACCAAAAAACGCGAGCACATCACCCGAGTCCTGGTCTCACTCCACTGGCTCCCTGTCTGTCGCCACATTGGTTTTAAATTACTTTTAATTGTTTTAAAATCCCTAAATGGCCTGACCGAGCTTCTGCACCATCATACCTCGTCTAGAGCCCTAAGGTCAGCCGACCAACTGCTGTGGGCAGTCCCCAGATCCAGGCTAAAGACCAGAGGGGACAGAGCCTTTTCCGTCGCCGCCCCTAAGCTCTGGAACATCCTTCCCCTCCATATTAGGTCAGCCCAGAGCCTAGGGGTCTTCAAAACCCTTCTTAAGACCCACTTCTTCTCTCTGGCCTTTAACCTGAGCTGAGCCTGCCCACTAGGCCACCATTTCTAGTCCCCACCCCCTGTTCACTTTAGTTTTTTTTCGAACCCTTTTACCGTATTGCTTTTGCACTATCTTGTTTAGCGCATTCATTGTTTATGTTCGTTGTGTGACGACCTGGTCGCATCATGATGCGGGGTTTGTTCTCCCAGGAATGCGGACGGGCTTCGGACACAGAGTGCAAGTAGGAAAAAAATATTTATTTTAGAAATAAATCAGATGAGTACAAAGAAAAACGTGCTCATAGCACTTAAGGCAAAAACTAAAGGAGCTAGCTAGGGAGCTAGCAAGCAAAAGAGCCTAGCGTGGAAGCTAGCAGGAATCCAAAAATGTTGTCGTCTGTTGCATGAAGCAAATTTTAGGAAGCCAGACCGAGTGAACCCAGGGCATAGACTAAATAGCCCTCTGATTGGTGCCCGGACAACAGGTGAGTGTCCTGAACACTAAGCAGAGGCAGGTGAGTGCAATCTGCCGTCATGGCAACTGAAACAAACAAAATCAAGAGGTGCTGATAACACAAGTGTCTAGACAACATAAACAGTCTATGATCCGGGAAGCGGATCATAAGACTTTGTTTGTTTTTGATTTGTTTTTTACTCTATGCTTTGTGCTTTGTAACCTGTAAAGCACTTTGGTCAAAAATAAAAATTGTTGTAAACGTCCTATATAATTAAAGTTGCCTTGCCTTGCATCTGTTAAAAACATACTAATACCCATCCATCCATCCATTTTCTACCGCTTATTATCTTTGGGGTCTAGAAGCCTTGTTAATAGGATCAAGACTGTGTTGCTTTCATGGTCTCAGAGTGAATGGGAGGTAGAAGACTATTATTCGCCAGAAAAGTTGAATTATCATGTGGCAGTCTCTTGCTGTCGTGCGGGTTCTCAGGACCACCTAGGAAGGACATTGCGGCGCATGTTAGACTTTCTTTTATTTTTCAATAATAAAAAGTCTCTACGGGTTGCTTTCTCAGCCTTGCCGTGTCCTGCTTACTCTGCCGTTCCACCTTTTCAGTCGCGTGCGTCTTCGTCTTCCTGTGGCTTTCTTTCGTGCTCGTTCAGCATCCGCTTGCTTCTGGCTCCTTCTCTCTCCGTCTCTTCCCCCGGTGTTTATGGCCGCTGCCCTCTTATACAGTGCGAGAGGAGATTTAAATTGTGCCCACCTGGGCGACTCAGATAATATTTGCAGGGTTGATGCCAGCGCGCCCCGCCTCGCTGCTTGCTCGCAGTTCACGCCTCCTCGCTGCCATCTTGAGCTGGGCTCCGGCGTGCCCCGCCTCTGTCAGAGTTAGTTTGGGATGAACCCCAAGATGCAGGGATGGAGGCAGCCATTGGATAGTAAAACATGATTTAATAAAGTTACTATAAGGGGTACAACAAAAGGTGCACACAAGGCGGATAACCAACTAAAAGAGCTAGCATGGGAGCTAGAAAATAAAAGGAGCTTAGCATGGAAGGTAGCAAAAACAAAAAGAGGCCTAGCGTGGAAGTTAGCGGGTAGTGAGCAGGAAAACAAAAGTCGTTACTTGTAGAATGAAAACAAAACGGAAGCAGGGAACAAAAGACAGTAAGCTACAAACAGATACCGAAATATAGCTTACCGCTACGCTGCAATGACACGACACGAAACGACACGACAGGAAGTGACAGCAACAATAATCCAGCACAGACTGGAGGAGAAAACAGGTCTAAATATGAGAGGGCTGATTGACACCAGGTGTGGCTCCGCCTCTCCACATATCAGCTTCATATTTGATTTGTTATCTTTTATGTTTTTCATTGCAGAATAGTCTTAGTAACGTTTGACCAGGTGTGGCCAGGTGCCAATCAACCGCAGCTGAGGAGACACAGCACTCAGGGAGAAAGACAGGAAACAGACAAAATAAGAGTGCTGATGGGAACTAAAGACAGGAAATACTACACACTGGAGGAGAAAACAGGTCTAAATATGAGAGGGCTGATTGACACCAGGTGTGGCCAGGTGCCAATCAACCACAGCTTAGGGTACACAGCACTCAGGGAGCAAGACAGGAAACAGACACAATAAGAGTGCTAATAGGAACTAAAGACAGGAAATACTACACACACAGAAGAAAAAGTAAAACACAAACTAACTGACACGGGCAAGCCTGACAGCCTCGCTGTTGGACTGCCGGCCACGCCTCCTCACCGCCATCTTAGGCCGTTTGATCCTCAGCATTTACACATGTTTCAGTACAATGCAAGTAGGAATGACGTGCTTTCATACTTCAAGTATTTTTCAGAGGACTTCTGAGCATCGTCATGCCCAATAGCAGCAGTCTCTCATCTGTGCAAACGTAGACTCACAAAGCACACAAAGCTTCACACATGGCAATCCTCATCATCGACCTCTCAGACAGACAGGAAGACAAGAATGAGGTGAGGAAGTAAACGCACCACTCGTCTGAATTTCCATTAAAATCCCCCCCCGGGGACCTCGAATGTACCTCCGCCGCCCCTTCCTACACACATAATGTTTTTTCCTCATTGCACTTTCCGCAGCTTTCCCACATCACCCGCTGACCTCTGAGTCATTGCTGTCACTCCCCCCCCCCCCCCCCCCCCGCCCCCCCTGCCAATTCCAAACCGCAAGTCTTTTTGTTGCGCGGCTCGAGATAAACAAGTGTGGCAAACAGGAAGCCGAGTGGCTGTAAATACGGGAAGCTAATCTTGTCCTTGCAGAGGGCGCCTCCGCGCACGACTCTGAGTGAGAGGTTATGGAAAAGGTGACGGCGAGGGGACGCTGGTATTTGAGGGCAAGCAAACAGAAGTCACGGTGCTGCAACAGCTGTCCGCTGACCAACTGTGACCTCTGACCCTTAAGAAAAAAAACAGCCCGAACGTCAATCATCTTGACGTTATGACAGGCAGACATGCACTATATTGCCAAAAGTATGTGGCCATTGACGGAGATAGATATCTACATATATCCATATTTAAGAGTTATTTATTTTTATTCATAGTCATATTTGAAAACAGCTAGTGTTTTTTCATTTCTTCTCTTTTTGGTTGTCCGCTAGTAAGCTTTTGGAATGTAAAAAAGTAGCCATACTCCTTTCTTATCTCTTTCTGTCCCAGGCTTAGCAGAACAACAGATAAGTGTATTCGTTCCGGTAGGTGTATACAGCGCGTCCGTAGGGTTTTTCAGATCAACTAGGCGATGCGAATTGAATGTGTTGTTTTTTTAGGTTGGTCTCTCCAAAGCTTTGGGATAAATTGCAAAATACCTATTCTGTTCTGGGTTATCATTTAAAATCAGCTTATCCATCCATCTTCTTCCGCTTATCCGAGGTCGGGTCGCGGGGGCAAGAGCCTAAGCAGGGAAACCCAGACTTCCCTCTCCCCAGACACTTCGTCTAGCTCTTCCCGGGGGATCCCGAGGCGTTCCCAGGCCAGCCGGGAGACATAGTCTTCCCAACGTGTCCTGGATCTTCCCCGTGGCCTCCTACCGTTTGGACGTGCCCTAAACACCTCCCTAGGGAGGCGTTCGGGTGGCATCCTGACCAGATGCCCGGACCACCTCATTTGGCTCCTCTCGATGTGAAGGAGTTGCGGCTTTACTTTGAGTTCCTCCTGGATGGCAGAGCTTCTCACCCTATCTCTAAGGGAGAGACCCGCCACACGGCGGAGGAAACTCATTTGGGCCGCTTGTACCCGTGATCTTATCCTTTCAGTCATGACCCAAAGCTCATGACCATAGGTGAGGATGGGAACGTAGATCGACCGGTAAATTGAGAGCTTTGCCTTCCAGCTCAGCTCCTTCTTCACCACAACGGATCGGTACAAGGTCCGCATTACTGAAGACGCCGCACCGATCCGCCTGTCGATCTCACGATCCACTCTTCCCTCACTCGTGAACAAGACTCCTAGGTACTTGAACTCCTCCACTTGGGGCAGGGTCTCCTCCCCAAACCAGAAGATGGCCTTCCACCCTTTTCCGGGCGAGAACCATGGACTCGGACTTGGAGGTGCTGATTCTCATTCCGGTCGCTTCACACTCGGCTGCAAACCGATCCAGTGAGAGCTGAAGATCTCGGTCAGATGAAGCCATCAGGACCACATCATCTGCAAAAAGCAGAGACCTAATCCTGCAGTCACCAAACCGGAACCCCTCAACGCCTTGACTGCGCCTAGAAATTCTGTCCGTAAAAGTTATGAACAGAATTGGTGACAAAGGACAGCCTTGGCGGAGTCCAACCCTCACTGGAAATGTGTTCGACTTACTGCCGGCAATGCGGACCAAGCTCTGGCACTGATCGTAAAATCAGCTTATGTGTCATCAAAAGGGGGCGGCATGACGTAGTGGGTAGAGCGGCCGTGCCAGAAACCGGAGGGTTGCAGGTTCGCTTCCCACCTATTGACATCCAAAAAATCGCTACCGTTGTGTCCTTGGGCAGGACACTTCACCCTTTGCCCCCGGTGCCGCTCACACTGGTGAATGAATGATTGGCGGTGGTCGGAGGGGCCGTAGGCGCAAAACTGGCAGCCACGCTTCCGTCAGTCTACCCCAGGGCAGCTGTGGCTACAGATGTAGCTTACCACCACCAGGTGTGAATGAATGATGGGTTCCCACTTCTCTGTCAGCGCTTTGAGTGTCTAACAATAGAAAAGCGCAATATAAATCTAATCCATTATTATTATTAAAAGAATTTGGGATTGACCAGCAACTTAAATTCCCTCGGAGGATCATCTGGTCACAACGCAACACCACCGATCACTTGGCCCGGTGCAAAATCAAGCACTTAGGCATGGAGACTGTTTCTACAAAAATGTTTTGATTTCCAGCGTGGAACTGTCATAGGATGCCACCTGTGCAACAAATCCACTCGGGAAATTTCCACGCTGCTAAATAATCCCAAGTCAACTTTATTAAAAGAAAAGTGAAGAGTTTGGGAACAACAGCAACTCAGCCGCCAAGTGGTAGGCCAGGTAAACTGACAGAGAGGGGTCAGCGGATGCTGAAGCACATAGTGCAAGGACTTTCTGCACGGTCAGTCGCTGCAGAGCTCCAAACTTTATGTGACCTTCCAATTAGCCCACGTACAGTACACAGAGAGCTTCATGGAATGGGTTTCCATGGCCGGGCAGCTGCATCCAAGCCAGGGGTGTCCAAACATTTTGACTTTTGGGCCGCATTGGGCTAAAAAAATGTTGTTGAGGGCCGAAAGTCGACTGCATGTAGAGTAACTATATATATATATATATATATATATATATATATATATATATATATATATATATATATATATATATATATATATATATATATATGTCTTGATTGGATTATCCAGAGAATAGTGCTCGATACCGTGGTAGAGCGCAATATGTAGGTGTGGGAAAAAATCACAAGACTACTTCATCTCTACAGATCTGTTTCATGAGGGGTTCCCTCAATCATCAGGAGATTTTTTCCCTCAATCATCTCCTGATGATTGAGGGAACCCCTCATGAAACAGATCTGTAGAGATGAAGTAGTCTTGGGATTTTTTCCCACACCTACATATATATATATATATATATATATATATATATATATATATATATATACATATATATATACACATATACATATATATATATATATATATATATATATATATATATATACACACACACATATATATACATATATATATACACATATACATATCTATATATATATATATATATATATATATTAGGGTTTCACGGTATACCGGTATTAGTATAGTACCGCGATACTAATGAATCATATTCGGTACTACACCGCCTCTAAAAAGTACTGGTCATTTTCTCATCACGCTTTGTAATGGATGGGTGTAATTTTTTTTTTTTTTATGGTGAGGGGCGGTTTAGCTCGGTTGGTAGAGCGGCCGTGCCAGCAACTTGAGGGTTGCAGGTTCGATTCCCGCTTCCGCCATCCTAGTCGCTGCCGTTGTGTCCTGGGGCAAGACACTTTACCCACCTGCTCCCAGTGCCACCCACACTGCTTTAAATGCAACTTAAATATTGGGTTTCACTATGTAAAGCGCTTTGAGTCACTAGAGAAAAAGCGCTATATAAATATAATTCACTTCACTTGATTGTACTTTTCTCCAAAATATCCACAAAGTTCAGTGACCTTGTCTGTTTACATTTTGTATTGGGTGGATTTTTTTTTTTTGCACCATGACTAGGCAAGGTTATTTGCATAAATAAATGCTACACATTCCAAACATAAAAAGTCATTGACCAGGAAAAACTAATGTTGTCCACAAATTTGAGTCAAAATCTCAGCATTTAAAATGTTATACATTTTAAATTGATGCAATCTCCCAGCGGGCAAGATTTCTTATTAAACTCATGACGTCTCGCGGGCCGCACTTTGGACACCCCTGATCCAAGCCCTACATCAGCAAGTCCTCTGCAAAGCGTGGGATGCAGTGGTGTAAAGCACATCGCCACTGGACTATAGAACAGTGGAAACGCCTTCTCTGGAGTGATTAATCACACTTTTCCATCAAACAATCTGATGGACCAGTCTGGGTTCGGAGGTTGCCAGGAGAACACTACATTTCAGACTGCATTGTGCCGAGTGTGAAATTTGGTGGAGGAGGAATTATGGTGTGGGATTGTTTTTCAGGCCCCTTAGTTCCAGTGAAAGGAACTTCGAATGCTCCAGGATACCGAAACATTTTAGACAAGACCATGCTCCCAACCTTGTGAGAACATTTTGGAGAGGGCCCCTTCCTTTTCCAACATGACTGTGCAAGGGTGCACAAAGCAAGGTCCATGAAGACATGGATGACAGAGTCTGGTGCGGATGAACTTGACTGGCCTGCACAGAGTCCTGACCCGATAGAGCACCTTTTGGGAGGAGTTAGAACCAAAACATTTTGGACAATTCCCTGGGATGCCACTTCAAGTTCACATGTGAGCAAAGGCAGGTGTTTGAATACTTTTGGCAATTTGGTGTATTTACCGTATTTCCTTGAATTGCCGCCGGGGCGCTGGTTAATTTAAAACCTCTTCTCACTCCTGCGCTTACCAAAGGCATGCGGTAAAAGTAAGCATGCGCTATGGGTGGATGTGGAAATAGTGTAAAAGCGCTTTGGGTCCTTAAAAAGACAGAAAAGCGCTATACAAGTATAACCCATTTACCATTTAAATATTTTAAAACCTCTTCTCACTCCAGCACTTACCAAAGGTATGCAGTAAAAATTTGAGTGTGATGTAAGCTTGGACCTTAAATCCTACTGAATAGCTCTTAATCTTCTTCCCTTTATGCAATTTCAAATAACCGATATTGAAATACGGTACTTTTACTCCATAGAGCAGGGGTGTCCAAACTTTTTCCACTGAGGGCCAAACCTGGAAAGATTAAAGCATTCGGGGCCCATTTTGATATTTTTCATTTTCAAACCATAGCAAAATATATGGATTTTTAAAATCTATTTTACCTTTAGGAGTCACGGGGACCATAAAGGGTCTCAGTTATTAAAATGTGAAAAGTAACTAAAATTGTATTATTATTTTGTATTTAACGCTTACAGTAAATCTCTATATTAACTTAAAAAAAAAGTTTTATGGCTTTTCTGTTAAAAAAATCTTTGGTTTTTTTTAACAGTAAAACTGAAATTGTCACGCCTGTAAGTTTATGTTTGGTTTTGGTCAGGTTATTTTTAGTTTTTTGGACATTTCACTTCCTGGTTTGTTTTGTTACCATAGCTACTCATTAGTTTACCCTAGTCACGCCCCGATCATCAGCCTCTCACACCTGTTTCTCATTACCACTGCTACTATTTGAGGATTTTACTTTCTGTCCCTCAGTCTGGGATCTTCACACGCTATCCACGCTGCACCTCCTTCACACCCTCGTTTATCTGCTTCATGCCTTGCCACGCTGTTCATTTTGTCCAAGTAAGTCTTTGTTTATAGTTCATAGCCAATTGTTTTTGTGCAAAGTCCTTTAGTTCATGTCCGTCATTTCATGCCATCGAGCAAGTGTTTTTGTTTCATGTTTGTAGTTTGCAGCATTTATATTAGTCTTTTGTTTGTTCATAGCCAAGTGTATGTACCTCCTCGTGAGCGCCCTCAGTTTGTTTATTTTTTATTATAGTGTTTAAATAAACGTCCACGCCTCGCTCGTGCTGATCCTCATCTGCATCGAAGAAACAATCCATGTCCAAGCCATTTTGTGACAGAAATATGCAGTATTTAGTAATTAGAGCCCTAAAAGATCAATAAAGCAGGACACCGTTGATTTTAATTCTTTATTATTTATGAGTAATCACAGTAAAAAGATAATAAAATATCAAAAAATATATTTGGGATCCAAAAGGTGCCCCACTCAGAAAGTGATACATTAAGTTACGAGATCAACTTCAGATATATCAGTCGATTTTGCGTTTTAACTATTATTTTGTTTGTTTTATGCTCTTTTGTCAAAGAAAACTTTGTTTTGATATGGCAAATGCACAATATATGCGATATTTACCACATAAAACATTTTAAAGTGAAATTTTGAACTAATTGGATCTTTGAAAATAATTCATTATAACATGGATTTTTTTCCTCATAATTTTTTCTTTAGGGCAATGGCAAAAAAAAATAAAAATAAATCATTGATTGATTGATTGAAACATGTAATTAGTAGATTGCACAGTACAGTACATATTCCGTACAATTGACCACTAAATGGTAACACCCCAATAAGTTTTTCAACTTGTTTAAGTCGGGCTCCACGTTAATCAATTCATGGTAAAGATGGTTTTTACATGGTAAATCATGGGTGTCAAACTCTGGCCCTCGGGCCAAATCTGGCCCGCCGTGTAATTTCATTTGGCCCTTGAGGTAATATCAAATTAAGATTAAAGCATTCACCGCTGATACTCGTACTTGCCAACCCTAAAATTTTCCCAGAAGACTCCCAAAGTTCAGTGGCTCTCCCGAAAATCTCCCAGGGCAACCATTCTTCCAAATTTCTACCGATTTCCACCTGGACAACAATACTGGCGTCCTCTACAGCCTGTCGCCACGTCCGCTTTTCCGCCATACAAACAACGTGCCAGCCCAGTCACATAATATATGCGGCTTTAACACACACAAGTGAATGCAAGGCGTACTTGATCAACAGCCATAAGGGTCACACTGAGGGTGGCCGTATAATCAACTATAACACTTTTACAAATATGTGCCACCCTGTGAAGCCACACCAAACAAGAATGACAAATACATTTTGGGAGAACATCGGTACCGTTGCACAACATCAATCAATCAATGTTTACTTATATAGCCCTAAATCACTAGTGTCTCAAAGGGCTGCACAAACCACTACGACATCCTCGGTAGGCCCACATAAGGGCAAGGAAAACTCACACCCAGTGGGACGTCGGTGACAATGATGACTATGAGAACCTTGGAAAGGAGGAAAGCAATGGATGTCGAGTGGGTCTAACCTGATACTGTGAAAGTTCAATCCATAATGATCCAACACAGTCGCGAGAGTCCAGTCCAAAGCGGATCCAACACAGCAGCAAGAGTCCCGTTCACAGCGGAGCCAGCAGGAAACCATCCCAAGCGGAGGCGGATCAGCAGCGCAGAGATGTCCCCAGCCGATACACAGGCAAGCAGTACATGGCCACCGGATCGGACCGGACCCCCTCCACAAGGGAGAGTGGGACATAGGAGAAAAAGAAAAGAAACGGCAGATCAACTGGTCTAAAAAGGGAGTCTATTTAAAGGCTAGAGTATACAAATGAGTTTTAAGGTGAGACTTAAATGCTTCTACTGAGGTGGCATCTCGAACTTTTACCGGGAGGGCATTCCAGAGTACTGGAGCCCGAAATGAAAACGCTCTATAGCCCGCAGACTTTTTTTGGGCTTTGGGAATCACTAATAAGCCGGAGTCCTTTGAAGGCAGATTTCTTGCCGGGACATATGGTACAATACAATCGGCAAGATAGGCTGGAGCTAGACCGTGTAGGATTTTATACGTAAGTAGTAAAACCTTAAAGTCACATCTTAAGTGCACAGGAAGCCAGTGCAGGTGAGCCAGTACAGGCGTAATGTGATCAAACTTTCTTGTTCTTGTCAAAAGTCTAGCAGCCGCATTTTGTACCAACTGTAATCTTTTAATGCTAGACATGGGGAGACCCGAAAATAATACGTTACAGTAGTCGAGGCGAGATGTAACAAACGCATGGATAATGATCTCAGCGTCTTTAGTGGACAGAATGGAGCGAATTTTAGCGATATTACGGAGATGAAAGAAGGCCGTTTTAGTAATGCTTTTAATGTGTGCCTCAAAGGAGAGAGTTGGGTCAAAGATAATACCCAGATTCTTTACCGAGTCGCCTTGTTTAATTATTTGGTTGTCAAATGTTAGAGTTGTATTATTAAATAGAGGTCGGTGTCTAGCAGGACCGATAATCAGCATTTCCGTTTTTTTGGCGTTGAGTTGCAAAAAGTTAGCGGACATCCATTGTTTAATTTCATTAAGACACGCCTCCAACTGACTACAATCCGGCATGTTGGTCAGCTTTAGGGGCATGTAGAGTTGGGTGTCATCAGCATAACAGTGAAATCTAACACCGTATTTGCGTATGATGTCACCTAGCGGCAGCATGTAGATGCTGAAGAGTGCAGGGCCAAGGACCGAACCCTGGGGAACTCCACACGTTACCTTAACGTAGTCCGAGGTCACAGTGTTATGGGAGACGCACTGCATCCTATCAGTAAGATAAGAGTTAAACCAAGACAGGGCTAAGTCTGACATACCAATTCGTGTTTTGATACGTTCTAATAAAATATTATGATTGACGGATTCGAAGGCAGCGCTAAGATCGAGGAGCAGCAACATAGATGACGCATCAGAATCCATCGTTAGCAATAGATCATTAGTCATTTTTGCGAGGGCTGTCTCCGTGGAGTGATTTGCCCTGAAACCGGATTGAAAGGTTTCACATAGATTGTTAGACGCTAGGTGTTCATTTAACTGCTCCGCAACAATTTTTTTGAGGATTTTTGAAATAAAGGGAAGGTGAGACACCGGTCGGTAGTTCACCATGAGGTCAGGATCGAGGTTAGGTCTTTTAAGAAGAGGATGAAAAGCCTTGCTTGTTTAATATTCAATGCAAAACTTGTTTGGGTCTCTATTAAAAGGTTAATTTGTTCAACCTTGGCCCGCGGCTTTGTTCAGTTTTATGTTTTGGCCCACTCTGTATTTGAGTTTGACACCCCTGTGGTAAATAAAGACAAAAGAAGAAAAAAAAACAGCCTGCATGGCAGCTTTGTATCACTATTGCAACTTTTTCTCATTAGATTTCACCTCATTCCAATATTTTTAATGTCTTTTTTTGTTTTTGCAATAGCATTTCCAGAATGTGTGGCGGGTTCGGTAAGCAATTAGCTTGCGGGCCGCACTTTGGACATCCCTGCCATAGAGGGTGGTCCAAATGTGTGACTTTCTGCCTGGATGTTTGCTTCCATGCATAAATTTGTAACACAAGCCTTCACTCATGAAGCGTGTGCCTGCAAATTGTGTTTGGACAGTGTAAGGTTTCTTTGAGCTTTTGCTGCCGGGCCGTGATGGAGTGTCGGCGCCAGTGTCTGTGTCCCACATGGAGCTGCTCCCATGCAGGGAAGGGCAGATGGATGACAGACATAATACACCCTCTTCTGCAGCCAGGTTTATTTTTAAGGGAGAGGTCACAAAGCATCACTGGAAGACCATGACAAGTGTCCTACGAGCCCATGTTTTATTTCCTGTTGAGGGGCTCTGCACAATGACTGACCTCGGTTCTCATTAGCCCCATGAGACCCGGTTTGGTCCTGCTTCTAATGTTATCCTCCATAAAAAAGGACACAGAAAACACATAGTGGTGGATCCATTTGGCTTACTGGGCTTCCTGTCTAGCAGCAAAATGACGTCTCGGCTTCCATGCTGACCTCCTACACGCGCTTCGATTTGGATATGAAGATGTGGCTTTTCTCGGGTCTGGATTTTGCATCGGTTTCTGTTTTGCAGGGAAAAAAACACTACCTGTCCGGGTTGAACGGTAGTATAGTTGTGCTAGTATAGTACCGCGATACTAATTGTCATGATCCTAACTTGCCAGCCTTGAGACCTCCGATTTTGCGAGGTGGAGGTGGGGGGGGGGGGGGGGGGGGGGGGGGGGCGTGGTCGAGGTTGGGGCGGTGGCGTGGTTGGGGGCATGTTTAAGAGGGGTGGCTTATAATTCACCAACGCGAGTATTTCATATATATTTCACATATATAATACTACACGGTCTAGCTACCAGTTCGCGATGCCACCTCAGTAGAAGCATTTAAGTCTCACCTTAAAACTCATTTGTATACTCTAGCCTTTAAATAGACTCCCTTTTTAGACCAGTTGATCTGCCGTTTCTTTTCTTTTTCTCCTATGTCCCACTCTCCCTTGTGGAGGGGGTCCGGTCCGATCCGGTGGCCATGTACTGCTCGCCTGTGTATCGGCTGGGGACATCTCTGCGCTGCTGATCCGCCTCCGCTTGGGATGTTTTCCTGCTGGCTCCGCTTTGGACTGGACTCTCGCGACTGTGTTGGATCCATTGTGGATTGAACTTTCACAGTATCATGTTAGACCCGCTCGACATCCATTGCTTTCCTCCTCTCTAAGGTTCTCATAGTCATCATTGTCACCGACGTCCCACTGGGTCATTATTGTCACCGATGTCCCACTGGGTGTGAGTTTTCCTTGCCCTTATGTGGGCCTACTGAGGATGTCGTGGTGGTCTGTGCAGCCCTTTGAGACACTAGTGATTTAGGGCTATATAAGTAAACATTGATTGATTGATATATATATCTATATATATACGATTGAAGCCAACAAGCAAACCGTCAACTTCCTCGACGTCACTTTCAACCTGAGAAATAACTGCTACCAACCATTCACGAAACCCAACACAACACTCCAATACGTGCACCATGACAGCAACCACCCACCCACCACCACGAAAAGAATACCTACCGGAATTAATAAAAGGCTATCGATGCTATCAGCTAGCAAAGCTGAATTCGACCAAGCAACCCCCAAGTACCAGAAAGCACTTGATGAAAGCGGATACAACTTCACCCTCACCTATGAACCCACTCCAGGAAACCAACCAAAAAAGAGCAGAAAACGAAACAACATCATCTGGTACAATCCGCCATTCAGCAAAGACGTCTCAACCAACATCGGCCACAAGTTCCTCACTCTGATCGACAAATACTTCCCCAAAGGCAACACCCTAAGAAAAGTATTTAACAAGAACAACATTAAATTGAGCTACAGCTGAATGAATAACATACACCAAATCATTTCAAACCACAGCAAAGCAATTGCAAAAGGACTGCCTACCCCCAGACTAAACGACTCTGAAACCAATAAGGAATGTAACTGTCGCAAGAAACCTGATTGCCCTCTCAACGGAGGGTGCTTACAGACATCAGTCGTTTACCAAGCAAAGGTAACACGCAAGGACATTAACACATCCGACACGTACGTAGGATTAACCGAAGGAGCGTTCAAAACAAGATGGAATAATCACAACGCCTCCTTTAGAAACCAGACTTTGCGGAATTCTACAGAACTCAGCAAGCACATTTGGAACCTCAAAGACAATACTGTTGAATATTCAATAACATGGCAAATTCTTGCATCCAGCACACCTTACAACAGTGGTAATAAAAGATGCAACCTATGCTTAAAAGAGAAACTGTTTATTATATATCATCCAGACCTGTCATCCCTCAACAAGCGCAGTGAAATCATTTCAACATGCCGCCACAGACAGAAACACCTCCTAGGTAACACATGAGCCAATCACCACGCCCCTACGCCTGCCTGTACCCACCCACTCTGTGCCCTATATAAACCATTGTATGTGAATGCTTCCATTAAAATCTCCTGATGATTGAGGGAACCCCTCATGAAACAGTTCTGTAGAGATGATGTAGTCTTGTGATTTTTCCCACACCTACATATATGTGAATACATATATATGTATGAAATCATTGACTTTCAGTGAATTCTAGCTATATATATTTATTTTATTACATATATAAATAAAATAAATAGTTGAATTTCCGACGGCACTTATCAAATGCACAGTAATAAAAACACAGTTCTACTAACTGTACTGTGCTTGCTTGTTACTAAAAAAAAAAAACAACAACACTTACCTTTCACTATTTGAGTAACCTTTGTTCTGCCGTTTGCGTATTGGCGAACGATCTCCGAATCCGGGAACATAACCTTTACGGATTTGTTGTAGACATCCACAAATGAGAACGGGATGTTGCTTCCAGCTATCAGCATAGCCATCTTTGTCTCAGCATAAGATACACCATCTGGTCTACATTTTCCGAGGCGGGCCATAATACTGGGTTGTGAACGATGCTGCGCTGCGGACGCTTTGTGCTTCGCTGATCTTTCATGGCTGAATATCCGTTCGGCCGCCGTGTTCAATGGAGAAGTGAAGTGAATTATATCTATATAGTGCTTTTTCTCTAGTGACTCAAAGTGCTTTACATAGTGAAACCCAATTTCTCGTTTTTACATTTAAACCAGTGTGGGTGGCACTGGGAGCAGGTGGGTAAAGTGTCTTGCCCAAGGACACAACGGCAGTGACTAGGATGGCGTAAGCAGGAATCGAACCTGCAACCCTTGAGTTGCTGGCAAGGCTGCTCTACCAACCGAGTTATACCGCCCCCCAAGAAGTATGTTCTACAAAATTTACAGGCAACATACCCCTTCCTCTCCGAACTCTCCTGGATAAACTGAAATTCTTGTTTCTAATCGTTCTGGAACTTGCAAGCGTATTTCTTCATTGTGCTCGTCGACGGTGTAATATATTGGGTTGGAGTCAATAACTAGGCGACGTGATGAAGTTACGTCTCTTTACTGTGGACATCAGAACAACAGACTCCCTAATGCATGTTCCTTGACTGCACTTAAATGTAGAATATATTTAAATTCTATTATATGTACAGTAGATGGCAGTATTGTCCTGTTTAACATTAAATCAGGTCTGACTCAATGTTGGGGGGGCGTGGCCTCCAGCTCCGCTTGAATTTCGGGAGATTTTTGGGAGAAAATTTGTCCCGGGAGTTTTTCGGTAGAGGCGCTGAATTTCGGGACTGTTGTCCTGCACGCTCATGTCATATTTTGGTTTTGTTCCGTTTTTGTAACAGATCTTGTTAGTGTTTGACTTCCTTAGTTCCTGTTTGTTCGGTTGCCATGGTCACGCATTAGTTTCCCCTGCTTCTTGTTTCCGGACTCACACCTGCTTGTAATTACTCTCCTTATTAAAGCCTGCCTTTTCAGTTGACTCGTCCTCGCTTCCTAGTTTCTGTTCCATGCAACAGGTGACGACGCTGATTCCCGACTGTGGTAAAACTATTTTTGTACTTGCTAGCTTCCACGCTATGCTTCCTGTTTTCTAGCTCCCATGCTAGCTCTTTGTTTTACCTGTTTATGCCTAGTGCAAGTTTTTCTGTTCTTAGTCTGTCTTTTAGTGTAAATAAATCATAATTTCTTGCCTTCACGCTTTGTCCAAGTCCGACTGCATAATTGAGAGAACGAACCCGCACCACGATGCCAGCGAACCGTCACACTAATGAATCATATTCGGTACTATACCGCCTCTAAAAAGTATCTGTCCCATCTTTTTTCAACAGTCATGAGGGCGTGTTGTCGTCATGTCGTGACATTGCCGGTTTTAGTAGCAGAGGAGCATGTACGGCAGCACACACACACTGAGTACTTACAAACAGACACTGTGTGTAGACAGAAAAGGGAGAACGGACGCATTTTAGCTTAAAAAGTAAATATTAAGGTCAAATTATAACCCTGAAACACCCTCAGGAAGAGGTGGTTTAAGACCTGGCTACCTAGCTAGCAGTCTGCAGTATTTTAGCATCTAATAAATAATAATAAAGTATGTTTCTTTCAAGTAACATTATCACTGCAGGACGAGGAATAGCTAAACGTGCTTCACGACACACCCTAGCGTCACAATGTAAACAAACCCAATGGGTGGATCTACACCTGACATCCACTGTAATGATACCAAGTACAGGCGCGTATCTAGTCGATACTACTATGATCACATCAATATTTTTTAGCATCACAAAATCTTTTTTTCCTTCTTTTAAAATGTATGTTGTGTTTTTAAAGTCAGGAAATATGTTCCTGGACACACAATGACTTAGATTATGACCAATGCAGGATCCTGTAACTACTTGATATCGGATCGATACCTAAATGTGTGGTATCATCCAAAACTAATGTAAAGTATCAAAGAAGAGAATTGATTATTGCATTTTAACAGAAGTGTAGACAAAACATGTTGAAAGAGAAAGTAAGCAGATATTAACAGTAAATGAACAAGTAGATTAATGATCATTTTTTACAGCTTGTCCTTAATAATGTGTACAAAATAATAGGTGTATAAATGACACAATATGTTACTGCATTTGTCAGCAGACTAATTAGGAGTCTTTGTTTGTTTACTTACTGCTAAAAGACAAGTTGTCTAGTATGTTCACTATTTTATTTAAGGACACACTTGCAATAATAAACATATGTTTGATGTACCCTAATATTTTTTGTTAAAAAATGAAGCCAATAATGCTATTTGTTGTGGTCCCCTTTATTTAGAAAAGTATCGAAATACATTTTGGTATCGGGACAACAATACTACCTGTCATGTAATATACTATTGTTATGATTATACAGGTGCAGCACGGTGGAAAAAGAAGATCCTGGGTTCAATTACCAGCTTACTGTGAAGTTTATTCTCCCGGGACGCAAACGGACTATTCCGGACAAGGCTTGCAGGTAGGAACATTTTTAATAATCTTCACTCAAAAAAAATATTAAAAAAACGGAAAACAAGGCTGATTGCACTTGGAGTTAAAGTAAATACTTAGCATAGACTATGGACATAAAGAACTTATAAAACTGTGACATGGAATAAACACGACTTGCAAAGTCCAGGCATGAGACATAAAGCGAACAACTGACATAAACTATGGCATAACAAGAAACAAACAGCATGAACTATGGTATTGCATAAAACTGTGGCATGAAACAACTAATGACGCCAGGACGACTGACTGGCAAAGACAGGCTTAAATAATGTTTCTCGATTGGAAACAGGTGTGCGGACCGAACACCGGAGGCAGGTGAAAATCATACGTCGCCATGGTAACTAAAACAAACAAGGGAGCATTTGATTGATTGATACTTTTATTAGTAGATTGCACAGTACAGTACATATTCCGTACAATTGACCACTAAATGGTAACACCCCAATAAGTTTTTCAACTTGTTTAAGTCGGGGTCAACGTTAATCAATTCATGGTACAAATATATACTATCAACATAATACAGTCATCATCATAGTATGTACATTGAATTATTTACATTATTTACAATCCGGGGGGTGGGATGAGGAGCTTTGGTTGATATCAGAACTTCAGTCATCAACAATTGCATCAACAGAGAAATGTAGGTCTTATTTAGTAGGATATGTACAGCCAGCAGAGAACATAGTGAGTTCACATAGCATAAGAACAAGTATATACATTAGAAATACATTTGAGTTGTTTATAATCCGGGGAGATGGGATGTGAATGGAGGAGGGTATTAGTAAAGTGTTGAAGTTGCCTGGAGGTGTTGTTTTAGAGCAGTTTTGAAGGAATATAGAGATGCACTTACTTTTATACCTGTTGGGAGTGCTTTCCACATTGATGTGGCATAGAAAGAGAATGAGTTAAGACCTTTGTTAGATCGGAATCTGGGTTTAACGTGGTTTGTGGAGCTCCCCCTGGTGTTGTGGTTATGGCGGTCATTTACGTTAAGGAAGTAATTTGACATGTACTTCAGTATCAAGGAGGTGTAGCGGATTTTATAGACTAGGCTCAGTGCAAGTTGTTTTACTCTGTCCTCCACCCTGAGCCAGCCCACTTTGGAGAAGTGGGTTGGATTGAGGTGTGATCTGGGGTGGAGGTCTAAAAGTAACCAGACTATCTTATTCTGGGATGTTTGGAGTCTAGATTTGTGTTGGGATGTCGCATGGCTGCAGTTGTGTGACCTCAAGTATGCAAAAATCCAGGAGAGCAGAAAGCCGGTAAGATGATTTTAATTTCATCAAAGTAAAAGATATAAACAGAAAGCAGTCTTGCATGGAGATGTTCCCAACATGGTTTTAACTTCGAGCACTGAGGAGTGCTCGAGTGAAACATAAATAGACCTATGTTGATTTACAGCAGCTGAGGACCGCTATCAATCAACGGCGAGTGTGACAAAAACAGTGCTCAGCGGAGTAAACAGGAAGTATGACAAAATAAGAGCACTGAACAGGAAATAAAGTACAAAACACGAAAAACTATCAGAAAGTAAGTGACAGATCGTTACAGGACCTCCCCCTCAAGGAACAGATACCAGATGTTCCCTGGAAAAGAAAAATGGAAAAAAATGTCCACAAAGTAAGGGAGGGTGGAGGGAGGATTTGGTGGAAGGTCGCCAAATCTCGTGTCCCCGCAGCCAGCGAGGAAAAGTCAGGTGGCGACGGCGCGTAGAGCGCCGCTGGAACTGGCGGGGCGGGCGGCCACGGAACAGCCACATCATTGGCCGAAAAAGAGATGAGTGCATCCCGCGAGGAAGACGCCCAGGGCACGGCCACATCCGCGGCTGACGTGGAGGCGGGCGCGCTGAAGCAGGCCCGGAGACAGCAGACAAAGCGGCGGGGACTGCAGCCAAAACAGATACCTCTGCAGGAGGCGGCTGAGGAGCCGATGTTGGTGCCGGCGTGGAAGCGGCAGACGTCATCAACGGCGTGGAAGCGGCAGACGTCATCGGCGGCGTGAAAGCGGCAGATGTCATCGGCGGCGTGAAAGCGGCAGATGTCATCGGCGGCGTGAAAGCGGCAGATGTCATCGGCGGCGTGAAAGCGGCAGATGTCATCGGCGCCGTGAAAACGGCAGACGTCATCGGAGGCGTGATTGTTGCAGATGTCATCGGCGGCGTGATTGTTGCAGATGTCATCGGCGGCGTGAAAGTGGCAGATGACGCCGGGCGAGGAGCAGCAAATGCCGGCCGAGGAATAGCGGATGCCGGCGGTGACGAAGCCCGGCGTGGTGCTGCTCTTGGCGGCGTTGGAGCTCGGCGTGGAGCCGGCGTTGGGGCTCGGCGTGGAGCCGGCGTTGGGGCTCGGCGTGGAGCCGGCGTTGGGGCTCGGCGTGGAGCCGGCGTTGGGGCTCGGCGTGGAGCCGGCGTTGGAGCTGTGCGAAAGCCCGCCAGGGACGTAGATGTCTCCGTGGAAGGAGACGCTGGCGGGGATGACAGCGGTGTGTGCCTGGCTGCACCGCAGTGTATAGTGGGCCCCCCTCCACTAGGTGGCTGCCAGACACCGTTCACACATGCGGGAAAACGTGCCTGCTCGTCGGAGTCCCCCGGTGCGAAAACCAGGGACGGGCGGGAGGGGACCAGGAGGAGGGACGAAGACACGTCCTGTGCCGAGTCCCAGCAGGAGGACAAAAGCGACCTCACTGTGGGCTCCACTGGAGCTCTCGGCGAACCAAAAAAGAGAGCGGGAGCTGGCAAAAAGAGCAGCCGGGGAGCAGCCGCTGGAAGCTGCGTAGGAGCAGGGAGAAGCAGCTCAGCAGACGACGGGAAGGATGGCGGCGGCGGACGTGCCGGTCGGAGAGCCGCAGTCGGCGACGGAGCGGCAGGAGCCGCGAGACGTGAAGGAGGAGGCGGGCGCGCCGGTCGGTGAGCCGTAGCCGGCAGCGTTGCCGAGAGGAAGGATGGCGGCGGAGGACGCGCCGGTCGGAGAGCCGTAGCCGTTAGCGTTGCCGCGGGAGCCGTGAGGCATGCAGGAAGTGGCGGACGTGCTGGTCGGAGAGCCGTAGCCAGCCGTTGAGCCGAGAGGAAAGATGGCGGCGGGGGACGCACCGGTCGGAGAGCCGAAGCCGGTGGCGTTGCCGCGGAGAGAGGGTCCGCGTCTGTAGGCTGGTACCGCACAAACCTGGCCTTCAAGTCCTCCAGGAATTGTGCGGTCCAGAACGTCGGCTGAGGATTGCCGACAGGGATTCTCGCGAGGTCACAATTTTCTGGCTCGAAGTTACTGTTGGGATGTCGCATGGCTGCAGTTGTGTGACCTCAAGTATGCAAAAATCCAGGAGAGCAGAAAGCCGGTAAGATGATTTTAATTTCATCAAAGTAAAAGATATAAACAGAAAGCAGTCTTGCATGGAGATGTTCCCAACATGGTTTTAACTTCGAGCACTGAGGAGTGCTCGAGTGAAACATAAATAGACCTATGTTGATTTACAGCAGCATGAGCACCGCCACCAATCAACGGCGAGTGTGACAAAAACAGTGCTCAGCGGAGTAAACAGGAAGTATGACAAAATAAGAGCACTGAACAGGAAATAAAGTACAAAACACGAAAAACTATCAGAAAGTAAGTGACAGATCGTTACAGGACCTCCCCCTCAAGGAACAGATACCAGATGTTCCCTGGAAAAGAAAAATGGAAAAAAATGTCCACAAAGTAAGGGAGGGTGGAGGGAGGATTTGGTGGAAGGTCGCCAAATCTCGTGTCCCCGCAGCCAGCGAGGAAAAGTCAGGTGGCGACGGCGCGTAGAGCGCCGCTGGAACTGGCGGGGCGGGCGGCCACGGAACAGCCACATCATTGGCCGAAAAAGAGATGAGTGCATCCCGCGAGGAAGACGCCCAGGGCACGGCCACATCCGCGGCTGACGTGGAGGCGGGCGCGCTGAAGCAGGCCCGGAGACAGCAGACAAAGCGGCGGGGACTGCAGCCAAAACAGATACCTCTGCAGGAGGCGGCTGAGGAGCCGATGTTGGTGCCGGCGTGGAAGCGGCAGACGTCATCAACGGCGTGGAAGCGGCAGACGTCATCGGCGGCGTGAAAGCGGCAGATGTCATCGGCGGCGTGAAAGCGGCAGATGTCATCGGCGGCGTGAAAGCGGCAGATGTCATCGGCGGCGTGAAAGCGGCAGATGTCATCGGCGCCGTGAAAACGGCAGACGTCATCGGAGGCGTGATTGTTGCAGATGTCATCGGCGGCGTGATTGTTGCAGATGTCATCGGCGGCGTGAAAGTGGCAGATGACGCCGGGCGAGGAGCAGCAAATGCCGGCCGAGGAATAGCGGATGCCGGCGGTGACGAAGCCCGGCGTGGTGCTGCTCTTGGCGGCGTTGGAGCTCGGCGTGGAGCCGGCGTTGGGGCTCGGCGTGGAGCCGGCGTTGGGGCTCGGCGTGGAGCCGGCGTTGGGGCTCGGCGTGGAGCCGGCGTTGGGGCTCGGCGTGGAGCCGGCGTTGGAGCTGTGCGAAAGCCCGCCAGGGACGTAGATGTCTCCGTGGAAGGAGACGCTGGCGGGGATGACAGCGGTGTGTGCCTGGCTGCACCGCAGTGTATAGTGGGCCCCCCTCCACTAGGTGGCTGCCAGACACCGTTCACACATGCGGGAAAACGTGCCTGCTCGTCGGAGTCCCCCGGTGCGAAAACCAGGGACGGGCGGGAGGGGACCAGGAGGAGGGACGAAGACACGTCCTGTGCCGAGTCCCAGCAGGAGGACAAAAGCGACCTCACTGTGGGCTCCACTGGAGCTCTCGGCGAACCAAAAAAGAGAGCGGGAGCTGGCAAAAAGAGCAGCCGGGGAGCAGCCGCTGGAAGCTGCGTAGGAGCAGGGAGAAGCAGCTCAGCAGACGACGGGAAGGATGGCGGCGGCGGACGTGCCGGTCGGAGAGCCGCAGTCGGCGACGGAGCGGCAGGAGCCGCGAGACGTGAAGGAGGAGGCGGGCGCGCCGGTCGGTGAGCCGTAGCCGGCAGCGTTGCCGAGAGGAAGGATGGCGGCGGAGGACGCGCCGGTCGGAGAGCCGTAGCCGTTAGCGTTGCCGCGGGAGCCGTGAGGCATGCAGGAAGTGGCGGACGTGCTGGTCGGAGAGCCGTAGCCAGCCGTTGAGCCGAGAGGAAAGATGGCGGCGGGGGACGCACCGGTCGGAGAGCCGAAGCCGGTGGCGTTGCCGCGGAGAGAGGGTCCGCGTCTGTAGGCTGGTACCGCACAAACCTGGCCTTCAAGTCCTCCAGGAATTGTGCGGTCCAGAACGTCGGCTGAGGATTGCCGACAGGGATTCTCGCGAGGTCACAATTTTCTGGCTCGAAGTTACTGTTGGGATGTCGCATGGCTGCAGTTGTGTGACCTCAAGTATGCAAAAATCCAGGAGAGCAGAAAGCCGGTAAGATGATTTTAATTTCATCAAAGTAAAAGATATAAACAGAAAGCAGTCTTGCATGGAGATGTTCCCAACATGGTTTTAACTTCGAGCACTGAGGAGTGCTCGAGTGAAACATAAATAGACCTATGTTGATTTACAGCAGCATGAGCACCGCTACCAATCAACGGCGAGTGTGACAAAAACAGTGCTCAGCGGAGTAAACAGGAAGTATGACAAAATAAGAGCACTGAACAGGAAATAAAGTACAAAACACGAAAAACTATCAGAAAGTAAGTGACAGATCGTTACAATTTGAGGGTTTTGGAGGTGCTGGGATACCAGGAGGTGCAAGCGTAATCGAAGAAGGGTTGAATGAGAGTTCCCGCTAGAATCCTCAAGGTTGCTTTTGTTGACCAGAGAGGAGATTATTTGGTTGACCTTTTTGATCACCTTGGTTGCCATTTTATCACAGGAAAGATTAGCCTCTAGAATGGAACCTAGGTAGGTGATCTCATCCTTCCATAAACAGGAAGGAACGGAGTTTAAAACTAACAGAACAAAACGAAAACATGATCCGGACCATGGATCATGACAAGTTTCTGTTTCTAAGCAGGGTTGCAACCTTGTTAGAAATCAATCTTCTCATTTTCAGTGGATTATTGTTTTAACATTCATGACTTGACCTTATTCCTGATGGAAGTTCCAGTCGTGCAGGACAACACTTCCCACCCAGGCCAGCCACCCCCACAAATACGAGTACATAACTTGTCTCGCTACGCAGACAAGAATTTTGCATATATTAGTGTAGCCGGTGTACAGTTTGTATAGTGGTATACAGTCGTGGTCAAAAGTTTACATACACTTGTAAAGAACATAATGTCATGGAAGTCTTGAGTTTCCAATCATTTCTACAACTCTTATTTTTTATTATGGGTCTACTAAATTATTATGAGTCGACTGAAAATGTGAGCAAATGTGCTGGGTCAAAAGTATACAGACAGCAATGTTAATATTTGCTTACATGTCCTTTGGCAACTTTCACTGCAATAAGGTGCCTTTGTTACCCATCCACAAGCTTCTGGCTGATTTGTAGATCACTCCTCTTGACAAAATTGCTGCAGTTCAGCTAAATGTGTTGTTTTTTCTGACATGGACTTGTTTCTTCAGGATTGTCCACATGTTAAAGGGGAACATGATCACAATTTCAAAAGGGTTAAAAACAATAAAAATCAGTTCCCAGTGGCTTGTTGTATTTTTTTGAATTCGTGAACCTCCGGAAAATATGGGTGGGTTGGCAAGTGTAATGCTTTTTATTTATAAATGGTGGATTTATATAGGATACTAAGGTACCTTACTACTCTATATAAATTATTCCATCCATCCATCATCTTCCGCTTATCCGAGGTCGGGTCGCGGGGGCAACAGCCTAAGCAGGGAAACCCAGACTTCCCTCTCCCCAGCCACTTCGTCTAACTCTTCCCGGGGGATCCCGAGGCGTTCCCAGGCCAGCCGGGAGACATAGTCTTCCCAACGTGTCCTGGGTCTTCCCCGTGGCCTCCTACCGGTTGGACGTGCCCTGAACACCTCCCTAGGGAGGCGTTCGGGTGGCATCCTGACCAGATGCCCGAACCACCTCATCTGGCTCCTCTCGATGTGAAGGAGCAGCGGCTTTACTTTGAGTTCCTCCCGGATGGCAGAGCTTCTCACCCTATCTCTAAGGGAGAGAAGGAAACTCATTTGGGCCGCTTGTACCCGTGATCTTATCCTTTCGGTCATGACCCACAGCTCATGACCATAGGTGAGGATGGGAACGTAGATCGACCGGTAAATTGAGAGCTTTGCCTTACGGCTCAGCTCCTTCTTCACCACAACGGATCGGTACAACGTCCGCATTACTGAAGACGCCGCACCGATCCGCCTGTCGATCTCACGATCCACTCTTCCCCCACTCGTGAACAAGACTCCTAGGTACTTGAACTCCTCCACTTGGGGCAGGGTCTCTTCCCCAACCCGGAGATGGCATTCCACCCTTTTCCGGGCGAGAACCATGGACTCGGATATAGAGGTGCTGATTCTCATTCCGGCCGCTTCACACTCGACTGCGAACCGATCCAGTGAGAGCTGAAGATCCCGGTCAGATGAAGCCATCAGGACCACATCATCTGCAAAAAGCAGAGACCTAATCCTGCGGTCACCAAACCAGAACCCCTCAACGCCTTGACTGCGCCTAGAAATTCTGTCCATAAAAGTTATGAACAGAACAGAAGGCTGTCCTTTGTCACCGATTCTGTTCATAACTATATAAATCAACCATTTATAAATACACGTCAGTAGGCTGAATGAACCTCTTCAACATAAGTGTAATGCTGTCAAGCGGCATTCATGTAAAACTCGCGGGCCGCACTGACATAAAATTTTCTCATTAAGGTGCGGGCTGCGTGTCTGAGACCCCTGGTTTATACATAGCACAAAGCAAAAAAAACAACCTCTGTATACAGTCTTATTGAGCGGTATAGCTCGGTTGGTAGAGCGGCCGTGCCAGCAACTTGAGGGTTGCAGGTTCGATCCCCCCTTCCGTCATCCTAGTCACTGCCGTTGTGTCCTTGGGCAAGACACTTTACCCACCTGCTCCCAGTACCACCCACACTGGTTTAAATGTAAAAATTATATATTGGGTTTCACTATGTAAAGCGCTTTGAGTCACTAGAGAAAAAGCGCTATATAAATATACTTCACTTCACTATTTCATTTTTTTTTTCAAAAGAATTTTGAGGCTCCCATTGTTTTCCTTATTTTGTGAAACGGATCAAAATAGCTCGTTGACTGGTAAAGGTTGCCGACCCCTGGCCTATTGGGAAGTTAGGATGGTGCGCTATACACGTTGCTTAGCAACAGGTTGCTGAAAAGAAAAACAATCCTTCTATTTTAAGTTTTTGGTGTTGTGACCCCAAAGTTGGTTTCGGCCAAGAAAAAAAGAAAATAATCTTGTGCCTTAAAGGCCCACTGAAATTAGATTTTCTTATTTAAACGGGGATAGCAGGTCCATTTTATGTGTCATATTTGATCATTTCGCCAAATTGCCATATTTTTGCTGAAAGGATTTAGTAGAGAACATCCACGATAAAGTTGGCAACTGGAGAAAAGCCCTGCCTCTGCCGGAAGTCGCAGACGATGACGTCACATGTTAATGGCTCCTCACATATTCACATTGTTTTTAATGGGAGCCTCCAACAAAAACAGCTATTCCGACCGAGAAAACGACAATTTCCCCATTAATTTGAGCGAGGATGAAAGATTCGTGTTTGAGGATATTGATAGCGACGGACTAGGAAAACAAAAAACAAAAAAAAACAAGCTAAAAAAATTGCGTTGCATTGAGGTATGTTTTTAGACACATTTACTAGGATAATTCTGGGAAATCCCTTATCTTTCTATTGTGTTGCTAGTGTTTTAGTGGGTTTAACAGTACCTGATAGTCGGGAGTGTACGTCCGCGGCCGGGTGTTGACGCCCAGTGTCTCGGGGAAGTCGACGGCAGCTGTATGGACAGCACAAGCTCAGCTGATATCCGGTAAGTGGCGACTTTTTAACCACAATTTTCTCACCGAAACCTGCTGGTTGACATGTAGTCGGGATCCATGTCCGCTCTGATCCATACTTCGTGAATTTTAAACAAGGAATCACCGTGTGTTTGTGTGGCTAAAGGCTAAAGCTTCCCAACTCCGTCTTTCTACCTTGACTTCTCCAATATTCATTGAACAAATTGCAAAAGATTCAGCAACACAGATGTCCAAAATACCGTGTTATTATGCCGTTAAAGCAGACGACTTTTAGTTGTGTGTGTGTGCAGCGCTCATATTCATAACAGCCCGTGACGTCACGCGTACACGTCATCATTACGTGACGTTTTCAAGAATAAAATCCCGGGAAATTTAAAATTGCAATTTAGTAAACTAAAAAGGCCGTATTGGCATGTGTTGCAATGTTAATATTTCATCATTGATATATAAACTATCAGACTGCGTGGTGATGGGTGTTTTTTTAGAAAGTGTTTGCCCTGTAAGTATTTTATGACTTTTATCAGCTGTTGAAGTTGAATGTGCATCTTAGTTGTCTATTTCCATCCATCCATCCATCCATCCAGTGAGGCGTTCCTAAGAGACGTAGTGGAACTCAGCTCTCTTAGTCTTCATTGTAGTTACAGCTTTAAAAATATGTATTTGAAATATATTTAAATATATATTTCTCGCTGCTTCAGAAGTTGTAGAAGTGCAATTCTAAGACTAGTTGGAAATCGTATAGGGCATGGGTCTCAGATACGCGGCCCCCGAGTCGTTATTCGCGAGTTTTGTATGAATGGCGCTTGACAGCGTTGTGTGCAGAGCGGAAGGAATCGACCAATCACGGTGTGGTATGTGGCTCTCAGGGGCCGAACGTTGACGTCACTTGCATGATGCAAGCAGAGAAACCCCCGTTTGCTCCAGACAGAGAAAAGTTTTGTTATATGGGTCCAAAATGGCTCTGGCAATGTTCTGGGTTGCCTACCCCTGCATTAGTGGAAAAGCGGCCAATGAGGGAAAGCGACAGAGATGTTGCCATGGAGACTAGGGTTTTCTAACGTGGCTGGCTGCAGTTCGTCAGTAATACCGTTAGTAATAACAGTCCCCGATAACCTGGACCAATTCAAACCGTTATTTTTGTATTATTATCTCATTTGCATTGCCTCCCATTTCTTAATCCTCTTTTTGTTCATTCACAATTTGATTTTATTTTGCGTTGAAAATAAAATAAAGACATTTAAAAATATATTTTTTAAGAAATCTTTTCTTGCGACCCGGGCTCACCCAGACTCTGCATTCAGTGGCCCCCGGATAATTTGAGTTTGAGACCCCTGGTCGAGAGTATTGTGTTTTTTGGAACGTTCCCTGTAATGCACAAAGTTCATCAAGCAGGCAGACACGCAGACCCACTAATTTCAAATGTTAATGTTTACGAAACTTCTGACGTAACCAATTAAACAAGTGCCTAAGAACTTAAAGCGGTTGCGTGAGACTTTAGCAGAAGCGGCGAGCAGACAAAGCGAGTGTGGCAACTCCACTCCGCTTCCGCAAAGGAACATTACAAAATCCACATGTTGATGAACCGTGTTCACAATTAAAATAGCAAAAAGTCGTAGCTATCCATTACTTTTACCATTTTTAATTACTTTGGACACGACTTCACACAGACTCCACTTGGACTTTGACATCACTGACTCGGGACTTGACTAGTTTAACATCTTAAGAGATGAATTAAGAAGGGTGGTCAGCAAAATATGTCCACGGCAATATTTTCAAATATATTCTTTGGTATGACTTTTAACGGCCCTAAAGAGACATGGGGGACAATTTTTTTAGATACGTATCTCGTGCGGACAAGATTTTCTGGAGTTTCTGGTGCGCTCATCAATTTTTGGCAGCAGTAAGGTGGTTGTTTTGGTTGTGCTGGCTGTCCAGAGTCGGGACCCGGGGTGGACCGCTTGCCTGTGACTCGGTTGGGGACATCTCTGCACTGTTGACCCGTCTCTGCTCGGGATGGTCTCCTGCTGGCCCCACTATGGACTGGACTTTCACACTATTAGGTTAGATCCACCATGGACTCGACTCTCACTATTATGTTAGATCCACTATGGACTGGACTCTCACTATTATGTTGGATCCACTATGGACTAGACTATCGCTATTATTTTAGATCCACTATGGATTGGATTTTCACACTATCATGTTAGATCCAGTATGAACTGGACTTTTACGCTATTATATTAGATCCACTATGGACTGGACTTTCACTATTACTTTAGATCCACTATGGCTCGACTTTCACATTATTATGTTGGATCCACTATGGACTAGACTCTCACTATTATGTTAGATCCACTAGGGACTGGACTTTCACACTATTATGTTAGATCCATTATGGACTGGACTTTCACACTATTATGTTAGATCCACTATGGACTAGACTATCGCTATTATGTTAGATCCACTATAGACTGGACTGTCACTATTATGTTAGATCCACTATGGACTGGACTCTCACTATTATTTTAGATCCACTATGGACTGGACTTTCACACTATCATGTTAGATCCAGTATGAACTGGACTTTTACGCTATTATATTAGATCCACTATGGACTGGACTTTCACTATTACTTTAGATCCACTATGGCTCGACTTTCACATTATTATGTTGGATCCACTATGGACTAGACTCTCACTATTATGTTAGATCCACTATGGACTGGACTTTCACACTATTATGTTAGATCCATTATGTACTGGACTTTCACACTATTATGTTAGATCCACTATGGACTGGACTCTCACTATTATGTTAAATCCACTATGGACTGGACTCTCGCTATTATGTTAGATCCACTATAGACTGGACTCTCACTATTATGTTAGATCCATTATGGACTAGACTTTCACTCTATTATGTTAGATCCACTATGGACTGGACTCTCACTATTATGTTAGATCCACTATGGACTGGACTCTCACTATTATGTTAGATCCACTATGGACTGGACTCTCACTATTATGTTAGATCCACTATGGACTGGACTCTCACTATTATTTTAGATCCACTATGGACTGGACTTTCACACTATCATGTTAGATCCAGTATGAACTGGACTTTCACGCTATTATATTAGATCCACTATGGACGGACTCTCACTATTATGTTGGATCCACTATGGACTGGACTTTCACCATTACTTTAGATCCACTATGGCTCGACTTTCACATTATTATGTTGGATCCACTATGGACTAGACTCTCACTATTATATTAGATCCACTATGGACTGGACTTTCACACTATTAGGTTAGATCCACTATGGACTGGACTTTCACACTATTATGTTAGATCCACTATGGACTGGACTCTCACACTATTATCTTAGATCCACTATGGACTAGACTCCCACTAATATGTTAGATCCACTATGGACTGGACTCTCACTATTATGTTAGATCCACTATGGCTGGACTTTCACATTATTATGTTGGATCCACTATGGACTGGACTCTCACTATTATATTAGATCCACTATGGATGGACTCTCACTATTGTGTTAGATCCACTATGGACTGGACTTTCACTATTACTTTAGATCCACTATGGCTGGACTTTCACATTATTATGTTAGATCCACTATGGACTGGACTCTCACTATTATGTTAGATCCACTATGGACTGGACTTTCACACTATTATGTTAGATCCACTATGGACTGGACTCTCACTATTATGTTAGATCCACTATGGACTGGACTCTCACTTATGTTAGATCCACTATGGACTGGACTCTCACTATTATGTTAGATCTACAATGGACTGGACTCTCACTATTATGCTAAATCCACTATGGACTGGACTCTATTCCTCTAGTGTCTGTTGCCGTCACCTTCCCCTGTTAAACCATAACAGGAACGTTAAATATCTTGTCTTTGCAGTCTATTCAATTGAAAATAGGTTGGAAAGGATTTGCAAATCATTGTGTTCTGTTTTTATTTACCATTTAAACGCAAAAACTTCACTGCTTTTGGGTATTAGACAAATTATCATGTACTCACACATGAACACACACAGAGGTACCGCAAATTAGTACCGTCGAGTACTGTAAACATCAGAACAAAAACACTAATGCTAATATTCTCAATGTGTGTCCTCAAGCGGCGGTCAGGAACGTCATTGCCCTCTACTGTTTGTCCCGTCAATCCTCCGCCCATGTGCCTGTGATAGCGGGATGTGGAGAAGTGTCTTTACGAAGGAGAGGAAAAAAAAGACAACAGCACCCTTTGACTGGCTGGCCAAGTTGAGATACCGCACATATTTGACACCGCATCTCTGTGTGCTCAGCAGACACCCGTGTGTGTGTGTGTGTGTGTGTGTGTGTGTGTGTGTGTGTGTGTGTGTGTGTGTGTGTGTGTGTGTGTGTGTGTGTGTGTGTGTGTGTGTGTGTGCGCACAAGAGCTTGCAGACGGGCCAGAAGCGAGGAGACGTGTCAGATGCTAACTACCTCGATGGAAGAATACCGACCCATGCACACTCGGAGGTCGCTTCATTAGGCACACAATCGAACGAAATGCGACGCAAGAACTTTGCCAACCCAGTTGACGGATATGAATTTATAAACCGATGCCGTTTCAGAGCACAAGGAATATCTGGTGTGTTTACAATACATGTGGCAAACTTAAGACAAAGCTACACTATATTGCCAAAAGTATTTGGCCACCTGCGAAAGCCATTTATCAACAACACCCGGGAACGCCGCCGACTTCGCTGGGCCCGGGCTCATCTAAGATGGACTGATGCAAAGGGGAAACGTGTTCTGTGGTTCGACTAGTACACATTTCAAATAGTTTTCGGAAACTTTTTCCAGACCAAAGAGGATAATAACCATCCGGATTGTCAAAGGCGCAAAGTTCAAAAGCCAGTATCTGTGATGGTATGGATAAACGGTAAATGGTAAATGGGTTATACTTGTATAGTGGTTTTCTACCTTTTTTTTTTAAAGGAACTCAAAGCGCTTTGAATATTGCCAAAAGTATTTGGCCACCTGCGAAAGCCATTTATCAACAACACCCGGAAACGCCGCCGACTTCGCTGGGCCCGGGCTCATCTAAGATGGACTGATGCAAAGTGGAATTGTGTTCTGTGGTCTGACTAGTACACATTTCAAATAGTTTTCGGAAACTTTTTCCGGACCAAAAAGGATAATAACCATCCGGATTGTCAAAGGTGCAAAGTTCAAAAGCCAGCATCTGTGATGGCATGGATAAATGGTAAATGGTAAATGGGTTATACTTGTATAGTGGTTTTCTACCTTTTTTTTTTTTTTTAAAGGAACTCAAAACGCTTTGAATATTGCCAAAAGTATTTGGCCACCTGCGAAAGCCATTTATCAACAACACCCGGAAACGCCGCCGACTTCGCTGGGCCCGAGCTCATCTAAGATGGACTGATGCAAAGTGGAAACGTATTCTGTGGTCTGACGAGGACGCATTTCAAATAGTTTTCGGAAATTTTTTTCGGACCGAACAGGAAAATAATCATCCGGATTGTCATAGGCGCACAGTTCAAAAGCCAGTATCTGTGATGGTATGGATAAACGGTAAATGGTTTATACTTGTATAGTGGTTTTCTACCTTTTTTTTTTTTTTTTAAAGGAACTCAAAGCACTTTGAATATTGCCAAAAGTATTTGGCCACCTGCGAAAGCCATTTATCAACAACACCCGGAAACGCCACCGACTTGGCTGGGCCCGAGCTCATCTAAGATGGACTGATGCAAAGTGGAAATGTTTTCTGTGGTTTGACTAGTACACATTTCAAATAGTTTTCGGAAACTTTTTCCGGACCAAAAAGGATAATAACCATCCGGATTGTCAAAGGCGCACAGTTCAAAAGCCAGCATCTGTGATGGTATGAATACATGGTAAATGGTAAATGGGTTATACTTGTATAGCGTTTTTTTTATCTTTTTTTTTTTTTTTTTTAAAGGAACTCAAAGCACTTTGAATAATGCCAAAAGTATTTGGCCACCTGCGAAAGCCATTTATAAACAACACCCGGAAACGCCGCCGACTTGACTGGGCCCGAGCTCATCTAAGATGGACTGATGCAAAGTGGAAATTTGTTCTGTGGTGTGACTAGTACACATTTCAAATAGTTTTCGGAAACTTTTTCCAGACCAAAGAGGATAATAGCCATCCGGATTGTCAAAGGCGCAAAGTTCAAAAGCCAGCATCTGTGATGGTATGGATAAACGGTAAATGGTTTATACTTGTATAGTGGTTTTCTACCTTTTTTTTTTTTTTAAAGGAACTCAAAGCACTTTGAATATTGCCAAAAGTATTTGGCCACCTGCGAAAACCATTTATCAACAACACCCAGAAACGCCGCCGACTTCGCTGGGCCTGAGCTCATCTAAGATGGACTGATGCAAAGTGGAAATTTGTTCTGTGGTTCGACTAGTACACATTTCAAATAGTTTTCGGAAACTTTTTCCGGACCAAAGAGGATAATAACCATCCGGATTGTCATAGGCGCACAGTTCAAAAGCCGGCATCTGTGATGGTATGGATAAACGGTAAATGGGTTATACTTGTATAGCAGTTTTCTACCTCATTTTTTAAAGGAACTCAAAGCGCTTTGAATATTGCCAATATTGCTACCTGCCTTTACTCACATATAAACTTGAAGTGGTCCATGGTTTTCGCCCGGAAATGGGTTGTGTACAATCTCTGGATTGGGGAGGAGACCTTGCCCCAAGTGGCGGAGTTCAAGTACCTAGGAGTCTTCTTCGCGAGTGAGGGAAGAGTGGATAGTGAGGTCGACGGGTGGATCGGTGCGGCGTCTTCAGTAATGCGGACGCTGTTTTGATCCGTTGTGGTGAAGAAGGAGCTGAGCCGGAAGGCAAAGCTCTCAATTTACCGGTTGATCTACGTTCCCATCCTCACCTATGGTCATGAGCTTGGGTTATGCCCGAAAGGACAAGATCACGGGTACAAGCGGCCCAAATGAGTTTCCTCCGCCCACTTGGGGTAAGAAGCTCTGTCATCCGGGAGGAGCTCAAAGTAAAGCCGCTGCTCCTCCACATGGAGAGGATGAGGTGGTTCGGGAATCTGGTCAGGATGCCACCCGAACGCCTCCCTAGGGAGGTGTTTAGGGCACATCCGACCGGTAGGAGGCCACGGGGAGGACCCAGGACACGTTGGGTAGACTATGTCTCCCGCCTGGCCTGGGAACGCCTCGGGATCCGCCGGGAAGAACCTGACAAAGTGGCAGGGGATAGGAAAGGCTGGGTTTCCCTGCTTAGGCTGCTGCCCCCGCGACCTGACCTCTGATAAGCGGAAGAACCTGAAGTGCCATCCCATGCAATTGTCCAAAAAGGCTTTGGTATCCTGGAGCATTCAAAGTTCCTTTCACTGGAACTAAAGGGGCCAAGCCCAAATCCTGAAAAACAACCCCACATCTTAATTCCTCCTCCACCAAATTTCACACTCGGCACAATGCAGTCCGTAATGTAGTTGTTGTTCCCAAAGTCTTCACTTTTCTTATAATAAAGTTGACTTTGGAATATTTAGGAGCGAGGGGAAATTTCACGACTGGACTTGTTGCACAGGTGGCATCCTACGACAGTTCCATGCTGGAAATCACTGAGAGCCGCCCATTCTTTCACAAACATTTGTAGAGACAGTCTCCATGCCTAAAACAGCCTAGCCAGTAATTTCCAGGAGTTATCTCACCTTCTGAGTAGCCTCTGATGGTTTCTAATGTTCTAAAAATGTGTAGAATGAATATTACATTTCAACATTTCTGTCAAGGAAGATTTCCTTCAGCTTGTGATGCGTAGTCATTTTGATAGTAGGCTATTTTAGCCTCTATCAAAATACGCCATGTGTTGCCTTCATTATAAGTCTTATGTAAATCTTTTCATTTTTGGCGGCTCCAGACAGATTGGTTTTTTGTATTTTTGGTCCAATATGGCTCTTTCGACGTTTCGGGTTGCCGACCCCTGCATGAATGAAGCCGGTGCACCGCTAACCACAGTTTGAGAATACCTCCTCAAAAGGGTCGTGCATCTGCATCCAGTCAGAAGGGAGAACTCCCACCAAAGTACTTTTACTGTCTTCAGGCCAAACAAACACTGATATGGAAAATGAGTAACTCTCCAACAGTATGTTTCCTTTAAAAAAAAAACCCAGCATTATGGAGATGGGCCCCGAAGTTTGAAGTAGACTGCGGAAATCTTTTTCAAAAACTGGCCGGAGCGGATGTTTGTGACGACCACGGCATGACACATCTTCCCCAAAGACGGCGCGCAAAGGTGAGTCCATCTTACTTGTGGCTTGAAAGCTGACATGAGGATTGTGTGGCTCTGGTGTGAAATTCCGTCATCGGCGCAGACACCGAAAAATGTCGGTGGGTTGGGAATAGTATCGTGCGTGTAGTCAGTCTTTTGACAACTCTTGTTACACTCACACCCGACACATTTCAGCAACATTTATTGTTCCCTTTCCTCAGGCGACACAACTGTAGAAAGGTAACGTGTGCAGATACTATAGCACGAAGAAGTGTACTATCCACTTAAGCTTCGTCTTGTGTTAGGACCCGTTTTAGTTTTTAAATGCATAAAAGAACCACATAAATGTATTTTTATGCATCAAGGATTTTTGACTTTGTCAGGAACCTCTATTTCAACAAAATAAAACTTGTTTTTTTGTTTCACTAAATTATAAAATGCTCTGGTTGAAATTATGACCTTGGTGTTGTTAGGGTCGGTTTTGACCCAGTTATAAAAATAAGACTATAAAGCACTAAGTAGAGCCAAAACTGAACACACTGACGGCCAGCTCCTCTCCCAATCATGTGAGCTTTAGTGGATTCTCATTTTACCTTGTTATCCTGTACAAAAACGAACCAAATTTATGTGGTTCTTTTATGCATTTAAAAACTAAAATGTCCAGAGATTTGAGGTCAATTCAGTATAGAGTTGTTACTATAGTTAAAATTATTAAAATTAAAAAATAAATAAAACAAATGTATTTAAGAGATGTGTTCTAATACCCCTCAGTAATGGTCAGGTAACACAACAACCTTTTTTTTATTTATACGATTCTCTTGAGGTTCGTTTTACCATTTTTTTCAATTGAAATCGAGGGGTATACTGACAAAAAAAAGGCCCAATGGCCCAAACCAAAAATATTAAAACCAATATTTTCATGGATAAGGAAACCTAACGAGGTCACCAAGAGATGAGAAACAAATTGGATGATAGATCATTGTTTTTAGTGTATTTTACAGCTGATTTAAAACATGGGTCAAAACCGACCCGTTAACATAAGAGATGGTAACAGAAAGCTAACACAAGAGGAAGGTTAAAATAACATTATTGTCCTTAGTAAGATGGAAAAAAAATATGTCTTGTCTACCTTTAAGCCTGGTGTTGTGGCAATGCATGCAAACTGCAAAATGTCAGTGTATTTTATTTGAACTAACCAAAATTATCTGCCAAGTGAAGACCAAGTTTTTAAAATATTTTCTTGGATTTTCAAATCCTATTTGAGTTTTTTTCTCTCTTAGAATTAAAAATGTCCAGCAAAGCGAGAGCAGCTTGCTCGTAAATAAATAACATTTGAAAAATAGAGGCAGTTCACTGGTAAGTGCTGCTATTTGAGCTATTTTTAGAACAGGCCAGCGGGCGACTCATCTGGTCCTTATGGGCGACCTGGTGTTGGTGACCCCTGAGATACACTATATTGCCAAAAGTATTTGGCCACCTGCCTTTACTCAGATGTCAACTTGAAGTGCCATCCTGTGGAATTGTCCACAATGTTTTGGTATCCTGGAGCATTCTAAGTTCCTTTCACTGGAACTAAGCGGCCAACCCCAACTCCTAAAAAACAATCCCACACCATAAATCCTCCTCCACCAAATTTCACACTCTGCACAATGCAGTCCGAAATGTAGCGTTCTCCTGGCAACTTCCAAACCCAGACTGGTCCATCAGATTGCCAGATGGGAAACGCGTAATTCATCAGTCCAGAGAAGGCGTTTCCACTGTTCGAGAGTCCAGTCGCGACGCTTTGCATTGGACTTGCTGATGTATGGCTTAGATGCAGCTGCCCGGCCATGGAAACCCATTCCATGAAGCTCTCTGCGTACTGTATGTGGGCTAATTGGAAGGTCACTTGAAGTTTGGAGCTCTGTAGCAACTGACTGTACAGAAAGTATTTGCACTATGCGCTTTAGCATCCGCTGACTCCTCTCTGTCAGTTTACCTGGCCTACCCCTTTGTGGCTGAGTTGCTGTTGTTCCCAAATTCTTCACTTTTCTTATAATAAAGTTGACTTTATTTTGGACTTGTTGCACAGGTTTCCACACTGGAAATCACTGAGAGTGGCCCATTCTTTCACAAATGTTTGTAGAAACAGTCTCCATGCCTAAGTGTTTGATTAAGTGATTAGGGCACTCGATTCTGATCATTCGGATGGGGGGGGGGGGGGGGGTAATAACCACTTTTGTTTGGTTCCACTTTTGTTCATGACTGTTTGCTTTTTTATCCCCCTTTTCTCATTTTATTTGATGTTACAAGCTATGTAAACATGGCAATGGAAACTGTAAAATATTCTGCTGATGGCAACCTGAGCAAAACGTCAAAAAGTTTGACTCCGAGCAGAAATGGCTTTGTTTTTTCAGCATCTTCGAGGTGGCCGGGGAACAACCTTCCACCTCGCCAGCGTCTCACTTCAGCAGCTGTAGTTTTTCAGCTAGACAAAACACACACTTCCTTTCAGTAGCAGCATATTGACCACATGTCAAGTGACGTGATGGATGTTTCTTTTTCTTTAAACATCCAGATCGGGGGATTCAAATCGGACGATCTACATTTTAAAATATTATTGATGTCAGAGGGAAGGTCATGCCTGCAAAAAAACATGAATAAAGTTCACTACCCACAGAAGGCATGTGGTTTAAATGAAGTAGTGATGCACCATGACTACTGTTTGTGGTTCTTTCAAATGGTGCTGCCATATAAAAGCTCTCAGCAATTAGCCTGCATTCTAACACAAATAAAGTCGAGTCAATACCCTCTATAGCAGTGGTCCCCAACCTTTTTGGAGCTGCGGACCGGTCAACACTTGATAATCTGCCCCGCGGCCCAGGGTTGGTCATTAAAAAGGGAGTTTTTTGGGTTGGTGCACTAATTTTAAGTGTATCTTGTGTTTTCTATGTTGATTTAATAAAATGAAAAATGAAAAATTTGAAAAAAATTATTCTGCGTCCCGGTACCGTAATTGTAAGTGTATCTTGCATTTTTTATGTTGATTTAATAAAAATAAAAAAATAATAATAATAATTAAAAATAAAAATATTTTGCGGCCCGATATTTTAATTATAAGTGTATCTTGTGTTTTTTATGTTGATTTGATAAAAAAATAAAATAAAAATAAAAAATTCTTCTGTGCCCGGTACCGTAATTCAACCGATCATTCAATCAATGTTTATTTATAAAGCCTTAAATCACTAGTGTCTCAAAGGGCTGCACAAATTATAACACAAACCACTTTTGTAAGTGTATGATGTGTTTTTTATGTTGATTTAATTAAAAAAAAAAAAAAAAAGGCAAAAAATTCTTCTGCAGCCCGGTACCAATCAAGCCGCGACCCGGGTACCGTAATTGTAAGTATATCTTGTGTTTTTTATGTTGATTTAATAAAAACGATTAAAAAAATAAATAAATAAAAACAAATTTGTACAAAATTCTTCTGTGGCCCGGTACCAATCGAGCAGCTGCCCGGTACGGTAATTCAATCAATCATTCAATCGATGTTTATCTATATAGCCCTAAATCACTAGTGTCTCAAAGGGCTGCACAAACCACTTTTGTAAGTGTATGGTGTGTTTTTTATGTTGATTTAATTTTTTTTTAAAAAGTGAAAAAATTCTTCTGCAACTCGGTACCAATCAAGCCGCGACCCGGTACCGGAATTGTAAGTGTGTCTTGCGTTTATTGTGTTGATTTATTAAAAAAAATAAGTAAATAAATAAATGAATAAAAATTTTTTTAAATTAGTACAAAATTCTTTTGCGACCCGGTACCAATGCCCGGGACCATAATTGTATGTGTATCTTGTGTTTTTTATGTTGATTTAATTAAAAAGAAAAATAATAATAAAAAAAAAAAAAGGCAAAAAAATCTTCTGTGGCCCGGTACCGTAAGTGTAAGTGTATCTTTTGTTTTTTATGTTGATTTAATAAAAACAATTAAAAAAATTAAAAAATATATAAAAAAATTTGTAAAAAAAATGTCTGCGGCCCGGTACCAATCGAGCCACGGCCCGGTATCGTAATTGTAAGTGTATCTTGTGTTTTTTGTGTTGATTTAATAAAAAATAAAAAAATACAACTGTAAAAAATTATTATGCGGCCCGGTACCAATCGAGCCACGGCCCGGTACCATAATTGTAAGTATATCTTGTGTTTTTTATGTTGATTTAATTAAAAATAAAAATAAGAATAAAAATTAAAAAATTTTAAAAATTCCTCCGCGGCTCGGTGGTTGGGGACTACTGCTCTATAGTTCCATTTCATTTTCCACTCGTTCATGTACAAAACACTTCTGCTAGCTCTTACAGCAGGGGTCCCAAACCTGTGGCCCGCGGGCCAAATGTGGCCCACGGGCCAATTGTGGCCCACAGGCCAATTGTGGCCCGCTAGACGTTATTTTGCGGCACCCCACCTTAATATCAAATTTTTATGTTAGAGCGGCCCGCAAGTTTTATATGAATGGTGCTTGACAGCGTTGTTATTTGGGTCCAAAGTGGCTCAACGTTCTGGGTTGCCTAACCCTGCATTGGTGGAAAAGCGGCAAATGGCTTATATAAGGAAGTAATCAATAAATACAGGTGCGCGTCAAAAGCAAGTAGCAGGTGGAACAAATCAGAAACTATGGTAACAGAACAAAATAAAAACGGAAATGCTGATTATCGGTCCTGCTGGACACCGACCTCTATTTAATAATACCACTTTAACATTTGACAACCAAATAATAAAACAAGGTGACTGTAAAAAATCTGGGTATTATCTTCGACCCAACTCTCCTTTGAGTCACATATTAAAAGCGTTACTAAAATGGCCTTCTTTCATCTCCGTAATATCTCTAAAATTCGCTCCATTTTGTCCACTAAAGACGCTGAGATCATTATCCATGCGTTTGTTACGTCTCGTCTCGATTACTGTAAGGTATTATTTTCGGGTCTCCCCATGTCTAGCATTAAAAGATTACAGTTGGTACAAAATGCGGCTGCTAGACTTTTGACAAGAACAAGAAAGTGTGATCACATTACGCCTGTACTGGCTCACCTGCACTGGCTTCCTGTGCACTTAAGATGTGACTTTAAGGTTTTACTACTTACGTATAAAATACTACACGGTCTAGCTCCATCCTATCTTGCCGATTGTATTGTACCATATGTCCCGGCAAGAAATCTGCGTTCAAAGGACTCCGGATTATTAGTGATTCCTAGAGCCCAAAAAAAGTCTGCGGGCTATGGAGCGTTTTCCGTTCGGGCTCCAGTACTCTGGAATGCCCTCCCGGTAAAAGTTCGAGATGCTACCTCAGTAGAAGCATTTAAGTCTCACCTTAAAACTAATTTGTATACTCTAGCCTTTAAATAGACTCCCTTTTTAGACCAGTTGATCTGCCGTTTCTTTTCTTTTTCTCCTATGTCCCCCCCTCCCTTTTGGAGGGGGTCCAGTCCGATGACCATGGATGAAGTACTGGCTGTCCAGAGTCGAGACCCAGGATGGACCGCTCGTCGGGACCCAGGATGGACCGCTCGCCTGTGTATCGGTTGGGGACATCTCTACGCTGCTGATCCGCCTCCGCTTGGGATGGTTTCCTGTGGACGGGACTCTCGCTGCTGTCTTGGATCCGCTTTGAACTGAACTCTCGCCACTATGGATTGAACTTTCACAGTATCATGTTAGACCCGCTCGACATCCATTGCTTTCGGTCCCCTGGGGGGGGTTTGCCCACATCTGAGGTCCTCTCCAAGGTTTCTCATAGTCAGCATTGTCACTGGCGTCCCACCGGATGTGAATTCTCCCTGCCCACTGGGTGTGAGTTTTCCTTGCCCTTTTGTGGGTTCTTCCGAGGATGTTGTACTCGTAATGATTTGTGCAGTCCTTTGAGACATTTGTGATTTGGGGCTATATAAATAAACATTGATTGATTGATGATAGTGATTTAGGGCTATATAAGTAAACATTGATTGATTGATTGATTGAGATTTTTTACCGAGTCCCCTTGTTTTATTATTTGGTTGTCAAATGTTAAAGTTGTATTATTAAATAGAGGTCGGTGTCTAGCAGGACCGATAATCAGCATTTCCGTTTTTTTCTGTTCTGTTACCATAGTTTCTGATTTGTTCTACCTACTACTTGCTTTTGACACACACTTGTGTTTATTGATTACTTCCTTATACAAGCCTGCCTTCTCCCTTCGTTCGATCTTGATCCTTTGTTTGCGGTAAGCAACACTCACGTGGATGTTTCCTAGTTTGTGTCTCTGTGCTAAGTATTTCCTTAGCTTCCCGTGAGCTCGGCATGTTGCCTTTGGACTTCTTGACTCGGTGCTAAGTTTTAGCATTAGCTTCCCGTGCATTCGGCACGCGTTTCCTTTTGTTGATTTCTGTCTATTTTGTACCAGTGTGGTTATATTTTTACATTAAATCAAGCCCTTACCTGCAAGTCCTATCCGACTGGTCCATTGCATCCTGGGGTTGAACAAAACACGCATCACAATGACGTGACACGGGTGTTTGATATTATAATTCGATACCACGTATGCCGGAGCTTGGTATGATATGATTGTATGGCATAATAATCATATCAACAAACATTTGGGGGTATCACCCATTGCTACTTACTTCTGATTTCTAGTTCAAAATACAGTATCTTAAACAAAAGAACCATGCAAACATGAAAAATCTCAAATATGTTTCAATGTTTATTATTCCTCCCATACATTAGTAGGTTCTAAAACATATACTGTATTGTTACAGATAAGCATAATGTATAACATTACTGTAAAATATTGTGTACAACACAATTGAACATTTTCTAAAACTGCATCAACCAATTATATGTGTTGAAATAAACAAGGGAATCCTCTTAAAACCATAATCCATCACTGACTTTGTAGCCAACAAGATGCATCCAGTGTAAAAAAAACAATCATTCTACCCTCTGTTTGTATTAAAACAAATAGAAAACAGTTGATAGTTTGCTGTTAAAATATTTGTACAATACATTCATGCATTTTCGTCATTTAATGTTGAAGGTCAAGTTGTTGACGAGGCTGAATGTGCGCTAAGTATACCCATGTGTTGTCAGCATCACCTCCTGACTTTAGATTGATCCCACATGTACATGAAACTTCTACTGGAAGATTTTTCTAAACGTTGCCTTATAAGTTACATCAACCCATTCCAGCCCCCCAGATGTGTTATTTATTTCATTGCTTTGTTCGAATGGTTTTTTTCTCATTGGAAACCATTGTAAGCTGTCGTCCTCTTAAAGGCCTACTGAAGTGATATTTTCTTATTTAAACGGGGATAGCAGGTCCATTCTATGTGTCAGACTTGATCATTTCGCTATATTGCCATATTTTTGTTGAAAGGATAAAGTTTGCGACTTTTGGTGGCTAATAAAAAAGCCTTGCCTGTACCGGAAGTAGCGAACGATGTGCGCGTGACGTCACGGGTTGTGGAGCTCCTCACATCTGAACATTGTTTACAATCATGGCCACCAGCAGCGAGAGCGATTCGGATCGAGAAAAGCGACAATTTCCCCATTAGTTTGAGCGAGGATGAAAGATTTGTGGATGAGGAAAGTGAGAGTGAAGGACTAGAAAAAGAAAAAAGACGAGGGCAGTGGGAGCGATTCAGATGTTATTAGACGCATGTACTAGGATCATTTTGGAAAATCCCTTATTGTGTTACTAGTGTTTTAGTGAGATTATATGGTCGCACCTGTACAACCTGAAAGTCGGTGGGGTGTGGCCACGGGTGTGGTGACCGCCAGTGTCTTCCGAGGGCAGCCACGTTTCCCGACGAGGCAAATGCAGCCTGTCAGGCCAGGCTGATATTTTTTTTTTTTCCTTCTTTCTCCAAGGTGGAAGTATCAGACGGTCAGGGGCAACTGGTGGGAGGAGGCAAGAGAGTCCGCAGCTGCAGGAGGAACGACGCAAGCTCTCCGCTCATGTCTACGGTAAGAGCCGACTTATTACGGGACTCTTGCTGCTGTGTTGGATCCGCTTTGGACTGGACTCTCGCGACTGTGTTGGATCCATTATGGATTGAACTTTCACAGTATCATGTTAGACCCGCTCGACATCCATTGCTTTCCTCCTCTCCAAGGTTCTCATAGTCATCATTGTCACCGACGTCCCACTGGGTGTGAGTTTTCCTTGCCCTTATGTGGGCCTACCGAGGATGTCGTAGTGGTTTGTGCAGCCCTTTGAGACACTAGTGATTTAGGGCTATATAAGTAAACATTGATTGATAGATTGATTACCGAAACATGCCGGTTGACATGTGGTAGGGAACCGTGTTCGCTTGACCGCTCTGTTCCATAGTAAAGCTTCACTGTCATCTTTCGGGAATGTAAACAATGAAACACCGGCTGTGTTTGTGTTGCTAAAGGCGGCCGCTATACACCGCTTCCCAACTACGTCTTTCTTCTTTGACGTCTCCATTATTAATTGAACAAATTGCAAAATATTCAGCAACACAGATGTCCAGAATACTGTGGAATTGTGCGATTAAAGCTGGGATCGGTGTTTGACCAAAATGTCCGCTACAATCCGTGACGTCACGCGCACGCGTCATCGTTTTCAGCAGGATAATTCGCCCAACATTTAAAATTGCACTTTAGTAAACTAAAGCGGCCGTATTGGCATGTGTTGCAATGTTAATATTTCATCATTGATATATAAACTATCAGACTGCGTGGTCGCTAGTAGTGGCTTTCAGTAGGCCTTTAAATCACATACAACAAGGTACTAAACCCCGAACACCCAGGTTTCTGCTAAAATCAGTCTTCCAGCCCTGATTTATTCTCCTACAACACATGCACATATACAGCCTTTAGGTCTGTACCCAGATGGTTCTTGGCCAGACACTTATAAGTGCCAGAGTCCAAGGCTGTGAGTCTTTGAATAATAAGCGTACCTTGAGGGTGAAGCAGTTCACTTCCCGTTTGTCTCCCTTGTTGTGCTGTTGACAGAATGGAATAGTCAGGCAACTCCCAGGTGATCTCTGGTTTCGGTATACCAGCAGCTGCACAGTTCAGCTTGATAGGTGTCCCCGTCATTACACTCAAGCTAGGCGGTGGCATCGTGGTGATGCGTGGTGGGTAGGCGATGATAACAACAGGGACCGTAAGCAAAGTCTCCCCCGCATCATTCCGAGCTCTGCAGACATAGTTTCCTCTATCGTGGAGAGTGGCGTCTTGGACAACTAGGGTACCGTTTTCCTGCAACTTGTAACGGCCCAGGACTTGAGGCCGGGTGAGAGTGTGGCCCCCGGGGAGGGTCCAGTAGACTCGAGGTTTCGGATTCCCATCAGACAGACAGTGAAGGTAAAGAGGATCCCCAAACATACCGCGGATGATGCCCCTCGGTCTTGTCAGAATGAAAGGCTTCTGCCCAACATCCAAAATGATTAACTTTTCTATGTAGCCCATCATGTTCTTGGCACCACAGCGGTATTTTCCAGAATCCTCAACGCGGGCATTATAAATGACCAAAGTCCCATCGTGGGAGTTACGCCGTGTCCCATTAGGCAGGATCCAGGTGATATCAGGTTTTGGGTATCCATCAGCAGAGCAGTTCAGAACATTGGTTTTACCCAATGGAGAGACTACCCGCTCATTGAAAGGGTTCTTAAAAATGGGCCGTCGGAGCATATTAGTAACCTTAAGCTGTACCACCAAAACCGCCTCACCCCCATCGTTCCGGGCCATGCAAATGAACTCTCCAGTATCCGTAGGACGCACATTACGAATTTCCAATGTCCCGTTATGATGAACGTTGATTCGTCCCCCGAAGTATGGTGCTCTTAAAAATATGTTATCAGGCATTATCCAGGTGATTGTCGGAGTGGGGCGGCCTTCAGCTTTACAGTCCATAAGTTTCCTGGAATATTTGGTGGAGAAATCTTGTCTTACTGTCCTATTCTGATGGTAGCCGTTGATGACTGGTGGGTTACCATCGATTTCTAGCTTGTAGACTTTTCTGTTTTCACCAGCAGGGTTGCGAGCCATGCACACATATTCTCCGGCATCCATCAGCTTTACATTTCTTATATCGAGAGAGCCGTTGACATGCAATAAGTAGCGTTCGTTAGATGCCGCAATTACATCATTGTCGGGCAACATCCACAGAATCTTTGGTTTGGGTTCACCCACCGCTTCACAGTCAAACCGGATGTTACCTTCAGGCTTTACTCTGGCATGAGTTTCACTGTTTTGGAGTAGCTTTGGCGCGGCAGTAGTCACGGTGATATGTACGTGCATCTCATCTTTTCCTACTTGGTTCTCAGCAATACAGGTGTAGTCTCCTTCCTCTGACATGCCGACCTGGCAAATAATACATATGTTAGTTGACAAGACAAGTTTTTTATAAAAATTGAAGTCTGTAAGTGTAGACCACTTACTTCATTTAAGTAGAGCGTCCCATTGTCAAACAAAGTGTAGCGTCGCATTCTGCTTCCTCCACTAAAGGAATCTGCCTGCAGAGCACTGTTAACAAGGGTACCATCTGGGAGACCCCACGAGATCTCTGGCTTTGGAGCCCCAGAGGCTTTACAGTCTACCTTTAGGTCATTACCATAGACGACCTTTTTCTTGCCATAGACCTTATGCTCTATTTTAGCTGGTTTCATGGACACCTTGACTCTCATGAGTTGTTGGTCATCACCAGTTGCGCTTTTAGCGACACAGTGATAGTCTCCTTCGTCTTTATCCATAACTGAGTTGATGATTAGGGTACCATTTTCCAGAACCTGGATTCTGCTACCCATCCTAATGAAATTAAATTCAAATGAGAAAGAACTATACATCAGTATGATCAGTGGAAGACAGATTGTTGTCAATTCAAACATGCTGTACTGTAAACAGGTCTGATGTACTTTTTAAGTATGTAAAAAGTCCTATAATTAGGGCCCGCATGGCCCATTGCCAAAGGACTCCCTATTTATTATTATTCCGACGCCTCTTTGAACTGTAATTTGACCCCCTGAACATGCTTCAAAACTCACCAAATTTCACACACTCATCAGAACTGGCGAAAATTGCCATCTAATTAAAAAAAAAAAAAAAAAAAAAAATCAAAAATGCGCTCTAGCGCCCCCTAGGAAAAAAAACAGACTGCTTGTAACTTCCGTTAGGAATGTCGTAGAGACATGAAACAAAAACCTCTATGTAGGTCTGACTTAGACCTACATTTCCCAATTTAAACTTCTATAGCAAAAATCAACAGGAAGTTGGCAAAAACCCCTTCAAAGCAAAATTTTCGCAAAAAATGCTATTTTTGCCTCTTTGAGCTGTAATTTGACCCCCTTAAAATGCTTCAAAACTCACCAAACTTGGCACACACATCAGAACTGGCAAAAATTGCGATGTAATGAAAAAACCAAACCCCAAAACTCAAAATTTTTGAATAAAACACAGAAAAATCTGCTCCTAGGAAGAAAACTCAAACAAAACTGCCTGTAACTTCCAGTAGGAATGTCGGAGGGAGATGAAACAAAAACTTCTATGTAGGTCTCACTTGGACCGACATTTTAATAATCGACATCCTTCAGCAAAAATCAAGAGGAAGTTGGCAATTACCCCTTCAAAACAAAAGTTTTGTAAAATCCTGTCACCTTTCTTCAAAAGTTATCTCTGAGCGCCTTTGTCGTTTCGGCTTCAAACTCGCACAGGAGAGAGTTTGAACCCTTCTGATTAAAAGTATTAGACAGATGTTTGATTACTGCTCCGGTTTTGATTTTATGACCCTTCAAAAATCAACTGCGCTGATGCTGCTGCGCTGCTGTTGTCTCAAGATGGCTACTACCACTGGATAAAAGTATTGGGACACTTAGGACTAACACTAGGCAAAAGTATTGGGACACTTATGGCTAACAGTAGACAATGACAATGTAAAATGGAATTAAATCTTTTTTGTCCTCAAAATTCTACACACAATACCCTATAATAATAGTAGCTACTATCCATGCTTCTACCGTTTGGGTCGTGGGGGCAGCAGCCAAAGGCGGGCCCGACCAATGCTGCTTGCAGCTTTAATTTATTAAAGGTTTTCTTATTTCAAAATCCTTAATTCATATATTTTCTACCAGTTAGCCAGTTGAGGGTCATGGGTGAAGGATGAAGTTCATTCCAGCAAATTTTGGGCAAAAGCAAGATAAAAACCCTGGACTTCAATCACAGAGCACAGAGATACCAGTTATCATTAATACTTACAGTATATTCACACCTATGGCGGGTCCAATAAACCTAGTGTAACAGAGGCCAGCTAGTCCAAGAGAACCTCTCTCCCTGACGACCTCAAGAGCAGTGCTGGCTATCGGGTTGATAGGTCGGGCTGAGTAGCTAGCACACTTGTCTCTCATGCCATTGATTGATTGATTGATTGAAACTTTTACTAGTAGATTGCACAGTACAGTACATATTCCGTACAATTGACCACTAAATGGTAACACCCCAATAGGTATTTCAACTTGTTTAAGTCGGGGTCCATGTTAATCAATTCATGGCCAGCGACCCAGGTTCGGAACAGTAAAAGCAGGGACTGAACCAGGCAGGTTACAATAACATAAACAAAGACTGGGGTACTCTGAGAACCTAAGACCCTCTGGCTGGGAGACAAAAATGCTTTCTACACTGCCTCACTATTTATAGGTAAAGCATGCTTTAAATATATATTATTTTATTAAATTAGTATTCAGCATCACGAAGAGACGAAACAGAGGACACAGAGAGCTCACACTGTTTTAGAAGGAATCCAGTCCAAGAATCTTACCCTTGCCACTGGTCCACCACTGCTTCGGATGGTAACCTCCATATTATTCTGGGTTTAGGGTCTCCCTTTGCTGAGCAGTTTAGTTTCAGCTGGTCCCCAAAATACAACTCAGTGACTTGCTGTGATGTTGCTACTATTTTAGGTGCAGATTTTGTTTTCTCGACTGTTAGAGTCACCACCCTTCGCTCTGAGCCCGTAGAGCTCGTTGCAATACATTCATATTTGCCTTTATCATTTGGATTTACATCCTTTATGTGGAGGGTTCCGTTCTCATGGACAAATATTCTACTGTCCCGGGCAAATCTGTTTGAACTGACTACCACACCGTCTTGCAGCACCCAGTGAATCCTTGGCTGAGGGTTGCCTTGTCCTGTGCAGTGCAGCCATAGGTTTTGGTTTAAAAGAGCTTTCACCGGCTGACGTTTTTCCTCCAAGATATCCGGCGGAGCAGCTACCACATGCAGGCGAATTGTAGCAGTATCAGCACCTGCTGAGTTACTAGCGATGCACTTGTACTGACCTCTGTCAAAAACCGACACCTGTGTAAGGACAAGAGTCCCACCTGCAGTCACCATCACCCTTCCATTTGTGGTGTTTTGTCCCCTTACTTGGGTCCGGTTTGCCAGAATCCAGGATATCGTGGGTGTGGGTCGACCCTCTGCATTGCACTTCATCTGCACAGTGTTACCTGAATGAGACTTTATCTCACGCATTTTGGGTTCCAGGATACGTGATGGGTAAGCTACCACGGCGAGGGTGACTATAAGTTTATCCGACCCGTGATTATTTTCAGCGATACAGAGATACTGGCCACGGTCCTTGATGTTGGCATTCTGTATCGCCAAGGTGCCATTGTGCAACACCTCAAACTTGCCTATTCTCCCCTTGATGGTGACTGTGTTTCCTGGAATGAAGAGAGAATATCCCTTAAGTGATATTTCCCTCGGCACAAATACATGGACAGTATACATCACATTTGGTATCGTTCAAGTGTACCTGTGCTTGAGGAGAAGCGTTTCCAGGATATCTCTGGCAGGGGGTCTCCGACAGCCTCGCACGGCAGGAAAGCATCTGAGCTGGACAAAACTGTAAAACTGGCTGCGTTACCACCAACTATTCTGGGTTTGCTTGACGTGACCCTGGTAGTTGGTTCTAAGCCAGCAACAGCGGGTCTCGTAGTGACATGGGAATGATGCCCGTGGTTTCTTTTGTATGTGTAGGTGTAGTTTTGCATGGTCATCGTAGCAAAGAAAATGTCTTTACCTGCACTTTCTTTGGTAAGACTTTGCAATGTCGGCCTGGCTTTCCCTGTAGCTGTTGTGTGACTATGCTTCCTGTGTGTCGAGGGTGTATAAGTACTATGTACTCTATCTTGAACTGTTGAGTAAGAGTAAGATCCTCTTGATGTAAACGACATAAGTGGCGTTTTGGTTGGAGTATAAGAAATGTCCCAGTCTACTTCCTGGGAAGTGTACGTGTCCTGCTCTGATGACCCTGAGGTTCTGTCAATCGGCTTTGAGAGTGTATACGTGGGTTTTGAGACACTCTTTTGGGGTACTATAGATGCCTGGATTGTACTTCCCATGGTTATCCCAGTTGTTGTTTTCTTGTGGAACTCAGTTGCTTTCGTAGGATAAAATGTATTTGTTTTAGGTTTCTTTAAGTTTTTACTGCCCTTATGGGGCCTCTTTCTTTTTCCTTGGCGGCCTCTCTTTGCATTTGATCCGTGTCTTGTTGTAGAAAAATCATCCGGGAGTCCACCGGACCCATACACAAATTCCCTGTCAGACTTTCTCCCTGAGGGTAAAATGACTGTCGGCGGTGAGGCAAGAGTTGATGGTTCTTGTGGTGTTTCGACAGTGGTGAGGTAATAAGTAGGGCTAATCGTAATTGGATGCTGGACACCGGGCTTCAGATTTGGCACCTCGAAGTCGGCAGAAAATGACTCTTCATGGTTGTCTTCTTCAAATATGCTCATTGTTGTCTCTGGTTTTTTGGAAGGGGGTAGGTCCAGTTTAGTTGTGGGGGGCTGGGTAGCAGGGGATGTTTTTAGGGTTACTGTGGGAGTCTGATGAATTGTGACTGTTTCAGTAGTGATTGAAGGCTTCTTTTGTCTTTGTGGTGTTTTTGTTGTTCCTCCTTTCTCTTGTCCCCCAAATGGAGTTGTGGAAATGGAAAGTTCTTCATCTATTATTAAAAACAACAACATGTTAATCATGAATCGTCAGTACTGTGTGTATTGCATTGTGGGCCATGTGGGTGTGACATACAAATTAGTGTCTTATTAAATCCTCCTAAAAAACCAGCGTTCCATGCGGTCAACATTTTGCTTTTGGTTGTCATGCCTGTAATTCAGTTTTAAGTTTGATCATGTTTGTTTTGTTTTTGGACTCTTTTTTCCCGTTTTACACTTCCTGGTTTTGTTTGTTTCCATAGTAACCCATTAGTTTCCACCTGGTCTCCAAGTCACGCCCAGCCCTCAGTCCCACACCTGTTTCTAATCATCATAGCTGCTATTTAAACCATTCTGTTTCTGTCCTCATCCTGGGAACTTTGCTATTTGCTTTCTGCCTTCATGCCTGCTATTGCATTGCCTACATATGCTACTCATTCGATCACCTGCCACGCACCTTGCTATTCTTGCCTCCTGTTTTTGGTCACAGTAAGTGTTTTGTTTTAGTTGTTTACAGTCATGCCATCTTGCTGTTTATGTTCATAGTTCATTCATGCCATCGTGCAAGTGTTTTTGTTTCCTGTTTGTATTTTGTAGTCTAGTAATATACCTCCTTGTGAGCGCCCTTTGTTTTGATTATTTTCGTATTTAGTGTATTAATAAATGATCATGTACCTGAATTCACGCCTGGCTCGTCCTGTAATCCATGTCCTGGTCTGACATTGGTGTACTTCTTTTCTTCCACATTTCGGAAAAAAAAAGGAGCCCAGCTATGCAAAGTACAAACGTCCACGGCAGAGGATGCTGATTCTCAGAAGGATAGACTGTCCTACGAGGACATTATTATCATCATCGATAATTTATTTAATTGATTAATTAGGTGATATTATAAAACAGCTTTGATATTGTAGATATAAAAGCTCTATTTACTGTAAATCAGGGGTCTCCAAAAACTAACTAAATCAATGTAATTGTGATGGTTCGCTGGCATTGTGGTGATGCTGTTGCGTTTTCTCGTTGATGCAGTCGGATAAGACACAGCGTGAAGGTAAGAAATTATGATTTATTTATACTAAAGAACAAACTAAGAACCAAAAACACTTGCACAAGGCACTACAGACAAAACAAACAGAACTAGCATGGGAGCTAGAAAGAACAAAAAAAACGCTAGCATGTGAGCTAGGGACAAGCAACGGAATAGCGTGGAAGCTAACAAGTACAAAAGTCTTTTACCACAACCGGGGATAGCGACGTCACCTATTGCATCGGATACAAACTAGACTGCGAGAGTGGGTAACGAAAAAGACAGGCTTAAATACGGACAGTAATTAGGAGGCAGGTGCGCATCAAAAAAAAAAGGCAGGTGACACAAATGTGTAACTATGGCAACGGAACAAAACAGGAAGTGCCACCAGGAACTAAGGAAGTCAAATAACAGAACACGATACAAAGACGGAACAACAACAGAATATGACATGATCCAAATAGCAGATCATGACAGTATTTTCCGGACTGTAGAGCCGCACCCAGTCAATTTAATAAGAAAAACATATTTGTCCATATTGATTGATTGATTGATTGAAACTTTTATTAGTAGATTGCACAGTACAGTGCATATTCCGTACAATTGACCACTAAATGGTGACACCCCAATAAGTTTTTCAATTTGTTTAAGTTGTCTGTATTAGCGGCACCGGACACAAAGATTTCGTGGATATTTATTTACACAACTTAATTGTTTCCAGACGGTGTCTGTAACGCGGCTGTAAAACGGCTGATCAAACAAAACAGAGTCATAGTCATGGACCCACGAGCTATAGATGCTGACTCTCCAATTAGCTAATAAGACTCATTAAGTCCATGTGACGTTTTGGTGAATATATTTAAGCTAACACAGACACTCGTAAACGTGTTCACATATTAACTAATGCTAATGACGCAAAATCAATTATGTTACGGCAGCATGTACAAATATGCATGAAAACACTCCTACAGACAATTTTTTAGTTCAATAAAAAAAACTTACAAATGTTGCTTGGAGTGATGAATGAATAATCCTTTTTGAGCAGTTTTACTTACAGTTCAAAACATTAAAACGGGAAGTGCATTGAATGCAACTCTTGCAATGAGCGAACTCATCCAACATATAGCACCATAAAACACTAACACACATTTTCTGCGTGTTTGCTTGCGTTTAATACAGGGGTGTCCAAAGTGCGGCCCGTGGGCCATTTGCAGCCCGCAGCTAATCATTTACCGGCCCGCCACACATTCTGCAAAAATTGCAAAATTGATAGTATTGCAAAAATGAAAAAAAAAACATTTAAAAAAGTGGAAGGAGGTGAAATTTTATGAGAAAAAGTGGCAATGTTTACACAAAGCTGCCACGCAGGCAGTTGTTTTGTTCCTTTTGTCTTTTTTTCTTTTTTTTCCATTGCTCAAAAAAAAAGGACCAAAAAATCCATGTTATCAGAATCACAATCAGACATACTTTATTAATTAAAATTTTTAGCATGAATTATTACTTAAAAATGAATTATTACTTAAAAATGATCACTTTTAAATGTATTATGTGGAAAAAATATTGCATATATTGTGTGGTTGCCATATAAAAACATCAAAGTTTTGACAAAAAGAGCATAAAACAAACAAAATAATAGTTCAAACTTAAAATCGATAGATATATCGGAAGTTGATCTTGAAATTTAAGTGTTAAAATTTAAAAAATAAAAATAAAAATGTATCACTTTATGAGTGGAGAGAACCTTTCGGATCTCAAATATATTTAGTAGGATTTTATTAAACTTTTTACTGTGATTACTCAAAAATATTAAATACTTAAAATCAATGGTGTCCTGCATTATTGATATTTGAGGGCTTTAATTGCTAAATAAAGGAACTCACCTGAAGGAATCAATAAAGTACTATCTATCTATCTATCTATCTATCTATCTATCTATCTATCTATCTATCTATCTATCTATCTATCTATCTATCTATCTATCTATCTATCTATCTATCTATCTATCTATCTATCTAAACACTGCATATTTCAGTTTTACTATAAAAAAACAAAGTTGTCTTTGACAGAAAAGGCATAAAACCTTATTTGTTTTACTTGATATCAACCTCAAGTTGATATAGAGATTTATTGTAAGCATTAAACAAAAAATAATAATAATAATTTGACTTATTTTTAACATTTTAGTGACTGAGACCCTCTATGCTCCCCAGGAGCCCTAAGGATTTAATAAAAAAATGCATATATTTTGTTATGTTTTGAAAATAAAAAATATCAAAATGGCCCCCGCATGCTTAAATTATTCCATGTGCGGCCCTCTGTGGAAAAAGTTTGGACACCCCTGGTTTAATACAAACTATTGAACACAAAACAGTATGGACATTCGCAAAAAAAGTCCATACATTTTATAAACTGCAGGGTTTCAAAGTGTAGGAAAAAGCGGCTTATAGTTCGGAATCTAAGATATTTAATTTTGAAAATGTATATTTTTGTTTAATAATATACTTTTGTATAAATGTATTTATTCTTATTTATTCACATTAAAATCCAATTAGGGGATCATGTTGCTCCAAAGCCAATGCACCAAATCACTTTTGTGTTTGCCCAGTTTGTTGTTTTTTTTAAAAGGAAAAAATAAATAAAAATAAGTACCCACTTTCTACAATTGCATTAAAGATGTTGACATTCCTGGCAAAAAAAAAACAAAAAAAAATCACACTACAACAGTCACCCACACACATCAAACCATAATATCATGGTCTCTCTCGAAAAACCAAGTCCAGGTTCATACTGATGGTAAGTCAGTATTTATCTTGTAGTTTTAATTTGACATGCATTAGATTGCTATACAGTACTAACTACATTTACGAGCTCAATATGTTCCATTCACGAATTCCTAACTCAAAACACTCATATCTCAAACGATGCCTGGCTGTTTTTTTTGGTCCTTCTCGGGTCCGGTGTAGAATTACCTATGCCAGCAAGTAGTGTGGAGGCTTGTGACTTATATGCTCTCAACTTAAAAATAACAATGAGAATGAAACTAAGAAGGAGACCTAAAATACCTGTGAGTTAGTTAGTTGATGTACCACTATATTACAAAACGTTGTGTAAAACGTAAATAAAAACAGAATACACTAATTTGCAAATCCTTTTCAACGTATATTCAATTGAATAGACTGCAAAGACAAGATACTTGCAAATATTAGCTCATTTGGAATTTTTTGCCTGCAACATGTTTCAAAAAGCTGGCACGAGTGGCAAAATAGACTGAGAAAGTTGAGGAATGCTCATCAAACGCTTATATGGAACATCCCACAGGTGAACGGGCTAATTGGGGAACAGGTGGGTGCCATGATTGGGTATAAAAGCAGCTTCCATGAAATGCTCAGTCATTCACAAACAAGGACGGGGCGAGGATTCACCACTTTGTCAACAAATGCGTGAGCAAATAGTCGAACAGTTTAAGAACAACATTTCTCAACCAGCTATTGCAAGGAAATTAGGGATTTCACCATCTATGATCTGGAAATATCATCAAAAGGTTCAGCGAATCTGGAGAAATCACTGCACGTAAGCGGCAAGGCTGAAAACCAACATTGAATGCCCGTGACCTTTGCTCCCTTAGGCGGTGCTGCATAAAAAAAGCGACGTCAGAGCTATTCAGTGGGATTTAAGGTCCAAGTTATTGAATATGCTGAAAAGAACAGTAAGCAGTTATGTTTTATTCATATACCGTAGCTGCGTGTGTCAAATATGAGTCTTTAAATGACTCCCGCCTCCTGGTGGTAGAGGGCGCTAGTGATCCTTCTTGCGACTACTCGGCTGCAGAAGAAGTGACAACAAGCAGCAAACGTTTATTTTTTCCTCTCGCTTGCACTTTTAACATGGAGGATTACATATCTAAAATAAAACAGTTTCCTATACTGGACTTTCAATGGAAGCAGGAGGTAATAAAGGAAGATCTCCATTGAGACAGAGAGACTTTTATAACTGAAGAAAGATAAGGAAGACTTCTATAAAGAAATTATCGATGCTTTTGATCAGAAGGAGCTGCGCATGGACTTCATTTATAAGTAAAGGTAAGACCATAATAACGTTGTTTTTGTTTATTGTGAATTTAATGATGGTATCCTTACATCACACTCAAATTTTTAAGTGCCGGCCTAAATTTACCGCATGCGTTTGGTAAACGCCGGAGTGAGAAGAGCTTTTAAATTAATTAGCGCCCCGGTGGCAGTTCGAGGAAATACAGTAAATTGAAAAGGATTTTGCAAATCATTGTACTCTGTTTTTATTTAGAAATGTGTGGGGCGGCATAGCTCGGTTGGTAGAGTGGCCGTGCCAGCAACTTGAGGGTTGCAGGTTCGATTCCCGCTTCCGCCATCCTAGTCACTGCCGTTGTGTCCTTGGGCAAGACACTTTACCCACCTGCTCCCAGTGCCACCCACACTGGTTTAAATGTAACTTAGATATTGGGTTTCACTATGTAAAAGCGCTTTGAGTCATTAGAGAAAAGCGCTATATATAAATATAATTCACAAATTACAACAACGTGCCAAATTCACTGGTTTTGGGTTTGGTAGATTAGTTGACATCAGGGGCGTCGCCAGACATATTTCACTGGGGCACGTGCCCCACTGTTAATCTGCAGTGCCCCAGTAAAAATGTCACCAATAAAAGAAAAAAACGCTTCAGAGTTTTAAGTCTACATAACATAGACAACAGCCCACATACTACTTAGTATGGTAATTGATTGCTACTGTATTCACTCCACGTAACAATGAGCACATGGCTAATTAATATGGTAATTTATTCACGTGTGGATCGAGACTTCAGTTGAGAGAGAGAGAGAGGATGAGAATCACTGCTGAGGTTGGTATCGTTAGCCAACAACAATTTGGTATTAACATTATTTTGATTTTGATTTGACTCAAACTGTAACTCCTAGAGGGATTTAAGAACGTTATTCGCCCGCAGCAGGGAAGAAGCAGCAGGAATCATCTTCTCAGAAAATGATTCCCTGAACAGACGCACAACAGTTGTTCATTTATTCTACTACTGTGGCTTTATTGTTTTGTGTATATTTTATCGTTTTGTGTATCTGAAATAGGATTCGCCACATTGCCATAAATGGAAATTAAATAATATAAAAGAACCCAGAGATGTAGGGCTGCTTTATGTTTTGTTTTACTTTTGTAGATGTTAAATTTGCAGATGATTACTGCAATAAATGTTTCAAAAAGATTCATTGCTCTTCCTTTTTGATTTTACCAGTAGTAGTTTAGAAGTCTGGAGTAAAAAAAGTGCACAAGTAGGTCAAATGCATGAGTTAATTTCAGGTGGTTCATCAAAGATCCATACAACATCATCTGATATGATTTCATAGTTTAAAGCACTATTTATGTATTTTTTATGATAAATAAGTGCTTAAAAAATTATTTTGCTTGCGCGCTTTGCACGCTCACATGAATTATTTGTGCCCCAGGTGTGCCCCAGTATTAGGTCTAGTGACGCCCCTGGTAGACATCTAAAACTCCATCCATCCATCCATCCATCTTCTTCCGCTTATCCGAGGTCGGGTCGCGGGGGCAGCAGCCTAAGCAGGGAAGCCCAGACTTCCCTATCTCCAGCCACTTCGTCTAGCTCTTCCCGGGGGATCCCGAGGCGTTCCCAGGCCGGCCGGGAGACATAGTCTTCCCAACGTGTCCTGGGTCTTCCCCGTGGCCTCCTACCAGCTGGACGTGCCCTAAACACATCCCTAGGGAGGCGTTCGGGTGGCATCCTGACCAGATGCCCAAACCACCTCATCTGGCTCCTCTCGATGTGGAGGAGCAGCGGCTTTACTTTGAGTTCCTCCCGGATGGCAGAGCTTCTCACCCTATCTCTAAGGGAGAGACCCAAACTCATTTGGGCCGCTTGTACTCGTGATCTTATCCTTTCGGTCATGACCCAAAGCTCATGACCATAGGTGAGGATGGGAACGTAGATCGACCGGTAAATTGAGAGCTTTGCTTTCCGGCTCAGCTCCTTCTTCACCACAACGGATCGGTACAACGTCCGCATTACTGAAGACGCCGCACCGATCCGCCTGTCGATCTCACGATCCACTCCTCCCCCACTCGTGAACAAGACTCCTAGGTACTTGAACTCCTCCACTTGGGGCAGGGTCTCCTCCCCAACCCAGAGATGGCACTCCACCCTTTTCCGCGCGAGAACCATGGACTCAGACTTGGAGGTGCTGATTCTCATTCCGGTCGCTTCACACTCGGCTGCGAACCGATCCAGTGAGAGCTGAAGATCCCGGTCAGATGAAGCCATCAGGACCACATCATCTGCAAAAAAGCAGAGACCTAATCCCGTGGCCACTAAACCGGATCCCCTCAACGCCTTGGCTGCGCCTAGAAATTCTGTCCATAAAAGTTATGAACAGAATCGGTGACAAAGGACAGCCTTGGCGGAGTCCAACACATCTAAAACTCGATGTAGCTAAATCAGGGTCCAACGCTATGTACTTGGAAAAAATAACTTTGAGCATTTTTGATGTCGTATATTCAAATTAAAAGAAGTAAACACAAAGAGAAAAACGTTCTTACCTGTGGAAAGATCAGGTATGTACGGTCCTGTCGTGTTCTGCCCCGATGACTGGATGAGTTTGTTGATAATGGACTGTATATCACTTATTCTGTTGGGTTTAAGGATTCTTCTGTGACCGTGGAATATTCTCCTACGGCCTCCTCCTTTATGTTTCCTCTTTGGGATAATATGAATGTGCTGCTGGGAGATGATAGTGGACCCCGAAGGTGGGGATCTTATCGTCTGCGTCGTGTGGAAGGTGATCTGGTTTTCCCGTCTCTCTGTGGCGGTGATGGCCGTGATGGTGGACTGGCTTTCTGGATCTGAATGGACAAAATACTCCAAGGGGGCTCCGGCGTCTCTCATGGGAGTCACATTGGGATCAATGGTAAATGACGATGGTGTCTCACTGGATGTCTCCGGATCTGCAGAGTATTCTCCGGAGAACTGCAGCTGGGTTTCTTGTGAATAATCGATGTGAGTTTGAGGCTTGGAAGGTATTTCAAAAGAATAATTCTCAATAGTTTCATCGCGGTTGAATATGTCTGTGTTGAGTGAAACCGGGTAATGTGGGGAAGTGATTTTTCTACTTTCATCTGGACTGTGTGTAAATCCAGACCTTTGGATCGTCACAGAATCTGTTGCTAGTTTGTCCTTTTTGTCATTTTTCGTGGTCATGTCAGGCTGTCCGTTTCCCGTTCCAAATACTTGCCGGTTATTTGAATTTGGCAAAACCGTAGTAAGCAAGATGAGGTTGTCATTGTGTACATCGCCAGAGCCAACGTCGTCGTCATCTAAAAAATCAGTTTTTGACTCTTTTGTCAACTTTCTCCCTGTTCTTGTCTTATCCCGTTCTTCATCTTGAGCAGTTTTCATGAAATGCGCAAATTCTGCCGGGTCCACTGTTCTTGTTGCTTTATCAAACACCCGACGACTGCCAAATGTGCGTCTGTTGCTAACTGGAATCCTCCTGTGTCCCATTCGACCTCCTGAACCTCCTTTTCCTCGAATTTTCTTTCCGGAATGTGGTCGATTTAAAGTTATTCCTACTGATTCCTCAGTAGCTCTGTCCGTGAGCATGATACGGCTCTCAGTTAAAGTTGTATCCATCTGACTTTCCGTCTCAATTCCAGACCCGTCCTCGTCAAATCCTGTCACCCCATTGGAGCTTCCCTTTGTTGTCACTTGCAAAACCAAAATGTCAACTCCCAAATGATTAGAAACCAAACACCTATAAAATCCTTGGTCCTTTGGAGTGAGTCCCTCAATCAGCAGGGTGCCGTTCTCATATATCTTTCTGGTCCCATGCGACTTATCCAGTACTGAGTGGTCAGGGAATATCCATTGTATAGAAGCCTTAGGACTTCCTGTAGTGTTACAATCAAAAACAAGATCCTCCCCCAGTTTCTGCGATATCTGGACACCATTGACATCGGCCTCCTCTACATCCGGGGAGACAACTGTCACTCTAAAAACGAGAATGTCTGCATCCAAGTAGTTTGTGGCAATGCAGCGATAGAGGCCCGTGTCTGAGATATCTGCACCCCGAAGAGTGAGCTTCGCTTCAGCTGTGATTAGAATCCGACTGTCCTCACTCACGTATGGGGCTCGAACCTTAATTCCATCTGGTAAAATCCACTCTATCAAAGGCTTGGGCTCTCCCCGGACTTCACAGTTAAGCTGTACCACACCACCTATATTTTAGAAGTAAAGACAAAATAGGGGTTAGGGTTTAGCTTTACAACAGTGCAACCTTGATCCCTTAAAAGCCTACTGAAAGCCACTACTAGCGACCACGCAGTCTGATAGTTTATATATCAATGATGAAATATTAACATTGCAACACATGCCAATAGTTGACTAAATTGCAATTTTAAATTTCGCGCGTGACGTCACTTAATAGCATCGTTCACAGCTATTAAGTCGTCTGTTTTCATCGCAAAATTCCAAAGTATTGTGGACATCTCTGTTGCTGAATGTTTTGCAATGTGTTCAATGAACAATGGAGACATCAAAGAAGAAAGCTGTAGGTGGGAAGCGGTGTATTGCGGCCGCCTTTAGCAACACAAACACAGCCAGTGTTTCATTGTTTACATTCTCGAAAGACGACAGTCAAGCTTTACTATGGAAAAGAGCGGTCAAGCGAACACGGTTGGATTGGACCACACCCACAAAGTACAGTGTTTTATGCAGCGATCATTTCGAAAGATCATGTTTCGAAGAGGGTCCCTTGCGAAGGGCAGAGATGGGCATCGCCACCACCCGTCGACTGGTGCTGAAGAAAGGTGTGGGGCTGACCTTCAGGTTGTACAGGTACGACCATATAATCTCACTAAAACACTAGTAACACAATAAGCAGATAAAGGATTTTCCAGAATTATCCTAGTAAATTTGTGGGGCGGTATAGCTCAGTTGGTAGAGTGGCCGTGCCAGCAACTTGTCCTAGTCACTGCCGTTGTGTCCTTGGGCAAGACACTTTACCCACCTGCTTCCAGTGCCACCCACACTGGTTTAAATGTAACTTAGATATTGGGTTTCACTATGTAACGCGCTTTGAGTCACTAGAGAAAAGCGCTATATAAATATAATCCAGTTCAGTCTAATAACATCTGAATCGCTCTGCCGTTTAGTTTTTTTTTTCTTCTAGTCCTTCACTCTCACTTTCCTCATCCAGAAATTTTTCATCCTTACTCAAATTAATGGGGAAATCGTCGCTTTCTCGGTCCGAATCGCTCTCGCTGCTGGTGGCCATGATTGTAAACATTGTTCAGATGTGAGGAGCTCCACAACCCGTGACGTCACGCCACACATCGTCTGCTACTTCCGGCACAGGCAAGGCTTTTTTATTTGCGACCAAAAGCTGCGAACTTTATCGTCGATGTTCATCGATAATTTATTTAATTGATTAATTAGGTGACATTATAAAACAGCTTTGATATTGTAGATATAAAAGCTCTATTTACTGTAAATCAGGGGTCTCCAAAAACTAACTAAATCAATGTAATTGTGACGGTTCGCTGGCATTTTGGTGATGCGGTTGCGTTTTCTCGTTGATGCAGTCGGATAAGACACAGCGTGAAGGTAAGAAATGATGATTTATTTTTACTAAAGAACAAACTAAGAACCAAAAACACTTGCACAAGGCACTACAGACAAAACAAACAGAACTATGGTACGGCGTGGCGCAGTGGAAGAGTGGCCGTGCGCAACCCGAGGGTCCCTGGTTCAAATCCCACCTAGTACCAACCTCGTCACGTCCATTGTGTCCTGAGCAAGACACTTCACCCTTGCTCCTGATGGGTGCTGGTTGGCGCCTTGCATGGCAGCTCCCTCCATCAGTGTGTGAATGTGTGTGTGAATGGGTAAATGTGGAAGTAGTGTCAAAGCGCTTTGAGTACCTTGAAGGTAGAAAAGCGCTATACAAGTACAACCCATTTATCATTTATTTATTATTTATTCTTTTTTTTTTTCTAGTCCTTCACTTTCGCTTTCCTCATCCACAAATTGTTCATCCACACTCAAATTAATGGGGAAATCGTCGCTTTCTCGGTCCGAATCGCTCTCGCTGCTGGTGGCCATGATTGTAAACATTGTTCAGATGTGAGGAGCTCCACAACCCGTGACGTCACGCCACACATCGTCTGCTACTTCCGGTACAGGCAAGGCTTTTTTATTTGCGACCAAAAGCTGCGAACTTTATCGTCGATGTTCTCTACTAAATCCTTTCAGCAAAAATATGGCAATATCGCGAAATGATGAAGTATGACTCATAGAATGGACCTGCTATCCCCGTTTAAATAAGAACATCTCATTTCAGTAGGCCTTTAACACCCACCTGTGATTACGATGTGGTCAGTCTTGGTCTGGTTGTCTTTCTTGATCATCGTCCATGAGTAGCTGTCCTTCTTAGGGATTGTGTTTTCTATCCGTAGGTTGACCACAGACCGGTACTGGATGTGCAGGGTAGAAAATGTGGTGGAAGCACGGTCAAGCTGCAGGTTAATCTCCCCTTGCATCAACCACGCCGGCAGGGCTTTGATTTCAGCGTCAATCTTTGAGTGCGGCTCATCCTCGACCATCTTCTGGCTGTATCTGTACACCATTTCAGGACGCTTGGCCGACATCACTCCTCTCTCCAGTCTCATGGGAGTCTCGCTGTAGGCCGCCAGGACTTGCCACAGATGTTGAATGTGTTCATCGTCAATGTTACAGACTAAATATGTCCCGATGCTTGTTGTAAGCATAGTGCTATTACTATCCTCCTCCTCCAAGGTAAGGGAAATGTTGTCAAAACTGGATGGCCTTTGGACAGTGCATGATAGGCTGGCATCAGTGTGGAACTGATCCGTCAGGTTCATTTCTAAGGACCCGAGTGGGGCTAGAAAGTCCCTTGGAGAAACTGGTGTAAAATGCCCTCCGTCGAAACTGATGTTTTTCTGCTTTAGATGGGAGTGGATCCAGGGTTTGGTACAAGTAAAGGCCTCGGCAGGTAGAAGAGAGAGTTGTCTCTTGTGGAATCGGGGAGGATCGTCACACACAGGACACAGCTGGCCCCGAGGATACCTTCTATCCCGCTTGCATTTTAGCACGCCTGGAAACATTTAAATCAAGGGTTAAAAACAACTTTTGTACACACGTGTGTAAATCCGGACAAAAATTATTGGGGAAATGTGGACATAATAAGACAACATCATTTAAGTACGGAATTGTAATGAATGATTTGTTCTCACGGAAGCCATAAATAGATAGATAGTACAAACCCCGTTTCCATATGAGCTGGGAAATTGTGTTAGATGTAAATATAAACAGAATACAATGATTTGCAAATCATTTTCAACCCATATTCAGTTGAATATGCTACAAAGACAACATATTTGATGTTCCAACATTTATTCTTTTTGCGAATAATCATTAACTTTGGAATTTGATGCCAGCAACACGTGACAAAGAAGTTGGGAAAACTGGCAATAAATACTGATAAAGTTGAAGAATGCTCATCAAACACTTATTTGGAACATCCCACAGGTGTGCAGGCTAATTGGGAACAGGTGGGTGCCATGATTGGGTCCATAATATAATCAGAAGGTTGGGAGAATCTGGAGAAATCACTCCACGTAAGCGGCATGGCCGGAAACCAACATTGAATGACCGTGACCTTCGATCCCTCAGACGGCACTGGATCAAAACCGACATCAATCTCTAAAGGATATCACCACATTGGCTCAGGAACACTTCAGAAAACCACTGTCACTAAATACGGTTTGTTGCTGCATCTGTAAGTGCAAGTTAAACCTCTACTATGCAAAGCGAAAGCCGTTTATCAACAACATCCAGAAACGCCGCCGGCTTCTCTGGGCCCGAGATCATCTAAGATGGACTGATGTAAAGTGGAAAAGAGTTGTGTGGTCTGACAAGTCCACATTGCAAATTTTTTGGGGAAATATTCGACATCGTGTCATCCGGACCAAAGGGGCAGCGAACCATCCAGACTGTTATAGACGCAAAGTTCGAAAGCCAGCATCTGTGATGGTATGGGGGTGCATTAGTGCCCAAGGCGTGGTTAACTTACACATCTGTGAAGGCACCATTAATGCAGAAAGGTACATACAGGTTTTGGAACAACATATGTTGCCATCTAAGCGCCGTCTTTTTCATGAACGCCCCTGCTTATTTCAGTAAGACAATGCCAAGCCATATTCAGCATGTGCTACAACAGCGTGGCTTCGTAAAAAAAAGAGTGCGGGTACCTTCCTGGCTCGCCTGCAGTCCAGACCTGTCTCCCATTGAAAATGTGTGGCGCAATATGAAGCGTAAAATACGGACTGTTGAAGGACTGAAGCTCTATATAAAACAAGAATGGGAAAGAATTCCACTTTCAAAGCTTCAACAATTAGTTTCCTCAGTTCCCAAACGTTTATTGAGTGTTGTTAAAAGAAAAGGTGATGTAACACAGTGGTGAACATGCCCTTTCCCAACTACTTTGGCACGTGTTGCAGCCATGAAATTCTATGTTAATTATTATTTGCAAAAAATAAAAAATAAGTTTATGAGTTTGAACATCAAATATCTTGTCTTTGTAGTGCATTCAATTGAATATTTGCAAATCATTGTATTCCGTTTATATTTACATCTAACACAATTTCCCAACTCATATGTAAATGTGTTTTGTACTTTTGACCATGGATATTTTCTTTAGTTAACTATAAATAATTAGATTCATGAGAAACCGCAGAACAAAACACATTTCAATACTCTTCAGATTTGACTAATTTTACCTTTATAGATGTACACATTCATATTTTTAGTTATGTCGTTTTTTTTCATTCATACTGAGAAAATATTCCAATGCAACGTTTCAGGATGAAGAAAAAAAAAACACTTTCCACCACATGAAATACCGGAAATATAAATTATTAGTCACAATAGTGTCAGGCTTGTCCCTGACAGTTTGGCCATGTTTTAGTTTTTCCTCTGCGTTTGTCTTTGTTTCCTGTCAGCGCTCTTATTTTGTCTGTTTCCTGTTTTTTTTCCCTGAGTGCTATGTCTCCCCAGCTGTGGCTGATTGGTACCTGGCCACACCTGGTGTCAATCAGCCAGTTAATATTTAAAGCTGCCTTCCCCTCCAGTCAGTGCTGGATTATTGTCACCACTACCTGCCAATGTCATTAATAGTTATTGTGATAGCTGGGTCGTTCACTCTGCTCGTGTCACAGTAAGTGTTTTTTTTTCTAGTCCACAGTTAGCCTTTGTGCTAGTTTTTCTTCATAACCAAGTTTGTTCTCCGCCTTGTGTGCGCCTTTTGTTTGTTTTTGTTTTAGTGTTAAATTAAATCATGTTTACCTGCACGATGCCTGCCGCCTTCTCTGCATATTGGGGTTCTTCATCATCATCATCATCATTTATTTTTATTCCTTTCATGAAAATGCATATTTACAAGCCACGTACAATTGACACTTTCATTGTTTTGTTTTTTGTTTTTTTCTTCAACAACAACACTTGACAAATAGTAAAATCCCTTAGTGTTCGGACGCAACACATTTAGGGTTACACTATAATTCTTAATGGTTTAAAAATAAGCCACTATTAATATAAAATGCAAAAAAAAATTGTCATTAGATAAAAGTAACACAAATGTGAGTGACTTATGTTCCTCAAGCATCTACATTTAAAAAAATAAAAAAATAAAAAACAATCCAAAAAACAATTAAATTTAAGTCACAAAGGAGAACATGCAAAAGATCCTGAGCCTGGGATTGAACCCAGGACAACTCAGGACCTTCGTATTGTGAGGCACATACACTAAACCCTGTACCACCGTGCTGCCACTGAGTAAGTTGAATTAATGAATTATTGGTAGTACAACAAAAAATAAAAAATAAAGATACGTTTGATAATAATACAATACGGATTCTTCTCTTTTTGTTCTTCTTTTCCTAACAATGTTCTTATGTATTGAAATGAAACTGACAAAACAATCAAAGAGAAGCTGTTGAATTAATTGGATGATTGCTGACTTGGAGTCCTGTAACGAACGCTATAAAGCCGTTTTTTTTATTCCAACTTGGACATGACAAGTTCCAGAGCAACTTGAAATAAAGGTACTGTGTAACCCAGGTGACAAAACCCCATTGAATATTATTTCTAATTAAATATCTTTCTATTTAGATATCATTTTACTTAAATATCCTTTCTATTTAAATAACCTTTCAAATCCCAATTAAATATTTATTTTCGTTGTCGTAGCTGTCCGTGCGTCCGTTATTACGTCACGCGGTCACGTGACCATGCGCGTCATGTGGTCACGTGACCTATTGCGGGAAGCATAAAACCCGGTAGTGGGCTGCTTCCAGGAAGAGCGAGATTGACGTTGCTGCAGGTATGTGACTCGGTTTTGACGCTTTAATTATTAACTAAGCTTTTTAACTGAAATGTAATAATGTCGAACTGCAGGAGCCAACTACTGAAGCCGTGCGAGAGTGTTTAAGTGTGATTTATCTGCGGAATTGGTGAGTTGCATCAGTGTAGCTTAGCCGCTACATTCGTTTTGAATGGAGCTGTTAGCATCTGGGAGGAGTTCAAGTACCTAGGAGTCTTGTTCACGAGTGAGGGAAGAGTGGATGGTGAGATCGACAGGCGGATCGGTGCGGCGTCTTCAGTAATGCGGACGTTGTACCGATCCGTTGTGGTGAAGAAGGAGCTGAGCCGGAAGGCAAAGCTCTCAATTTACCGGTCGATCTACGTTCCCATTCTCACCTATGGTCATGACCGAAAGGATAAGATCATGGGTACAAGCAGCCGAAATGAGTTTGGGTCTCTCCCTTAGAGATAGGGTGAGAAGCTCTGCCATCCGGGCGGAACTCAAAGTAAAGCCGCTGCTCCTTCATATCGAGAGGACCCAGATCTCGTCAGAATGCCACCCGAACGCCTCCCTAGGGAGGTGTTTAGGGCACGTCCAGCTGGTAGGAGGCCACGGGGAAGACCCAGGACACGTTGGGAAGACTATGTCTCCCGGCTGGCCTGGGAACGCCTCGGAATCCCCCGGGAAGAGCTAGATGAAGTGGCTGGGGAGAGGGAAGTCTGGGTTTCCCTGCTTAGGCTGCTGCCCCCGCGACCCGACCTCGGATAAGCGGAAGAAGAAGATGGATGGATGTTAGCATCTACTTCTATGCCTGTTTCTCTGAATATATTAAACTGAATGAAACGTTAGCACTGTCAACAATTGTCTGATTTGTTCCTGGGTTGTGTTAATTGTTCGATGGTTGTCAATGCTATGCATCCAACGCATTTTATGATGCAGTCCAGTCAACCACTGTCTGCTATGCACCTTATTTGTGGATGCAATGGGTACATTTTGACATTAGAGAATTAATATTTTGATATAACAATTATTATATTATTTATTCTAATTGGATTCATTAAAAAATGTATTGTACAATATTAAGAAGTATAGTTGCTATTTGAAAACAGTAGTATTATTTAGTGTCTGAATGGGGCTTCACGGTGGTAGAGGGGTTAGTGTGTCTGCCTCACAATACGAAGGTCCTGCAGTCCTGGGTTCAAATCCAGGCCCGGGATCTTTCTGTGTGGAGTTTGCATGTTCTCCCCGTGAATGCGTGGGTTCCCTCCGGGTACTCCGGCTTCCTCCCACTTCCAAAGACATGCACCTGGGGATATGTTGATTGGCAACACTAAATTGGCCCTAGTGTGTGAATGTGAATGTTGTCTGTCTATCTGTGTTGGCCCTGCGATGAGGTGGCGACTTGTCCAGGCTGTACCCCGCCTTCCGCCCGTTTGGACTTGAAATGACTTGAAACTCAAAATGCAGGACTTGGGACTTGACTCGGGACTTGCCTGTCTTGACTTGGGACTTGACTCGAGACTCGAGGTCAAAGACTTGAGACTTACTTGTGACTTGCAAAACAATGACTTGGTCCCAACCTCTGGCTTATACCATTCTTGGTAAAAACAAGGACTGAATCAAGTACTGTATCACATTGTAAATATTGAACGTTCTTTAATTCATGATGAAAATGTGAATGGCCGTTTGAATATACATGTCTGTTTGTTGTTGTTTGTTTTTCCTATAATTCTTCAATATAATTTGGTACCATTTAAACTTAAATCCTGTGTTCAGTCTTCATGACTCTCCATTCCTACAGCTGGATTTAGTTTATTCTGATCTAGCCCAGTTGTATAATTCATTGTTTACTTAGTACTTGTACAGTGCTTTACTTAAGTAACATACAGGCTACAACTGCCATCCAACTCACCTGTGTGCTTCCGCGTCCACGGTGCAAACCAGGTCATTCGACAATCACACATCCAGCCGTTGCCGTGGAGGAAGAGGTTCTCCAGGTGGCCGCAGCCTGAGAAAATCTCTTCAGGCAAGCTGGTGAGAAGGTTGTCAGACAGGTAGATGGTCTTAACCGAGGACACCTTGAAAACCTGACTGTGTCTCAGGGTGATGAACGTGTCCGGGTGGAGCTGCTGCAGACGGTTGCCTTCCAGATTGACCAACTGCAGACGGGTGAGGCCGTAGAACGCCTCGGGGCTAATGAACTCAATGTGGTTGTGGTCCATGTGGAGTCTCTGCAGACTTTCAAGGCCTTCGAATGTCTGTTTGTTGAGTTCCTTTACTTTATTATAGGACACCTTCAGGGCCTTGGAGGACAGAACAGATCATTTAGACTCAAAAGGTGAGTTAAACTTAGTAATATGATTCACCTGTAGCGATCTGAGGTCCTGGAATGTTCTGTCTTCAATACTGTGGATAAGGTTGCTATGCAGCATCAGTATTTCTAATCTATCCAGTCCTGAAAAAGATGTCTCTCGTAAGACGGCTATACTGTTGTATCTGCAACAAAGGAAATTCAGAAAGTTGTTCAGTGTTGAATTATTTTTGGAGCTCTTACTTTGATCAGTACATGTACAAGAAAGACAAATATTGTTTTTGATTAAAAGCGATCCCCCAAAAACACAGACACGTTTGAAAAAAGTATTTTTATTCAATGTAGAATGGATTAAAATATCTATTGCTGCTAATAATAATAGATTTTATTTGTAAAAAGCACTTTAAATTGAGCAAACAACCTCAAAGTGTATTAAAAATAACAATATAAAAATAAAATAATAATAATAAAATTAAATAAAATATAAAAACTAGAACAGCCTAATAGCTAGAACTAGTATGCATATATCTATAAAGGTTTTTTTTTGTTTTTAAAAGAAGGGTTTTTAAGCCTTTTTTAAAAGCACCCACAGTCTGAGGTGCCCTCAGGTGGTCGGGGAGAGCGTTCCACGGACTGGGAGCGGCGGAGCAGAAAGCCCGGTCTCCCATAGTTCATAGTGTAGTGGCTAATTTCTGTCCTAAATATGTTTTGGGTAACTTTCACCTAGATCAGGGGTCGGGAACCTTTTTGGCTGAGAGAGCCATGAAAGCCGAATATTTTAAAATGTATTTCCATGAGAGCCATATAATATTTTTTTAACACTGAATACCGTATTTCCTTGAATTGCCGTCGGGTATATAGTATGCACCTGCCTAGAATTACTGCCGGGTCTAACTCGTTTCGCCAAATAATTAGCATATGCCTAGAATTTCCGCCGGGTCAAACGCGTCAAGTCACAAGTGACACTTCACCTGTCATCATTTTCAAAATGAAGGAGGCGGATTTCAATAATTTGAAATCGCATAAAGGGAAGAAGATTAAGAGCTATTCAGTAGGATTTAAGGTCCAAGCTATTGAATATGCTAAAAAGAACCATAAGCAGCTATGTTTTATTAATATACCGTAGCTGCGTGTGTCAAATATGAGTCATTAAATGACTCCCGCCTCCTGGTGGTAGAGAGCGCTAGTGATCCTTCTTGCGACTACTCGGCTGCAGAAGAAGTGACAACAATTGTCAATTCATTAATTGCTTGCACTTTAAACATGGAGGATTACATATCAAAAATAAAACAGTTTTCTAAACTGGACTTTCAATCGAAGCAGGAGGTAATAAAGGAAGATCTTCAGCGAGAAGGAGAGACTTTTAAAACTGAAGAAAGATAAGGAAGATTTCTGTAAACAAGTTATCGATGCTTTTGATCAGAAGGAGCTGCGCCTGGACTTCATTTATAAGTAAAGGTAAGACCATAATAACCTGTTTTTTTATTAAATGTGCTTTTCATGATGGTATCCTTACATCACACTCAAATTTATAAGCGCAGGCCTAAATTTACCGCATGCCTTTGGTAAACACCGTCGTGAGAAGAGGTTTTAAAATAATTAGCGCCCCGCAACAATTCAAGGAAATACAGTACAACTAAAAGCGTGCATTTTTAAGTAAGACCAACATTTTTAGAGTATAATAAGTCTCTTATTCTTTTTAATAACATTGTTATTCTAAAGTTAACCAATAATAAATATAATACTTCTTACCATTATTGCAACATCCTGGACTAGTGCGATAGAAAACGGATGGTCGGATTAAAATGCATGAGAATGTTTTAAAAATGTTAACGTTATTTTTAACACTGATTACCAGCGGAATTATTATTTATCGTGTTTAGCAATGTCAGCTAAGATTTATCAGAGAGCCAGATGCAGTCATCAAAAGAGCCACATCTGGCTCTAGAGCCATAGGTTCCCTACCCCTGACCTAGATACATTGGGAAGGACACGAAATAAGAGGTCAAGTCACCCTGACCGAGTTGGGTGGGGGGGGTTTACACGACATGAGAGGTCAAGTCACCCTGAACATTGAACAGTTCCATACAACATTTTTCTCGACTTTAATTCGTTTAAGATGGTTTTACACTCAGAAACACATGTTTTCACTTGGCTGAATTTCCACAGCTATAGTACATCTGGATTATGTGAGAATACCAAAATCAAAATAGTGTTTAAAAAGGATGATCCCAATGTCATCAGACCTTTTGTTCTTATTGTGGTGAAACTAAAACACATGTAATGGTGGTTTCGGGTCGCAATTGTCAAGCTTGTCCCTGACAGTTTGACTATGTTTTAGTTTTTTCCTCTGCATTTTTCTTTGTTTCCTCTGTGTGTGTATAGTGTTTCCTGTCAGCGCTCTTACTTTGTTGGTTTCCTGTCTTTCTCCCTGAGTGCTGTGGCTGATTGGCACCTGACCACACCTGGTGTCAATCAGCCTGAGCCTATTTAGACCTGTTTTCTCCATCAGTCTATGCTGGATTACTGTCAAATATTGATGCTCGTGTCGTGTCGTAGCGGTAAGCTATATTTTGGTAGCTGTTTGTAGCTTACTGTTTTTTGTTCCCTGCTTCCAGTTTGTTTTTATATTACAAGTACGACTTCTGTTTTCCTGCTCGCTACCCTCTAGCTTCCACGCTAGGCCCTTTCTGTTTTTGCTAGCTTCCATGCTAAGCTCGTTTTGTTTTCTAACTCTCATGCTAGCTCTTTTAGTTTGTTATCCGCCTGGTGTGCGCTTTTTGTTTGTACCCTTTTGTTCGGTTTTGTCTTAGTGTTTTATTAAATCATGTTCTCCCATTCAATGCCTGCCTCCTTTTCTGCATCTTGGGGTTTGTCACAAACTAACTCTGACAGCAAAAAGGGGGCAAGCATAAGAAAAATGGAGAAGATTATTCGGAGACAAAGCTAAGAGAATAAGCAGAGATACAGGCGGAAGTAATTAATTTTAACCGCTTTGAATATGGTGACTGGTTTACTACGCCACCAGGGCGTTGTGTCCTGGGCATGACGTTAAAATGCATCCGGCAGTGGAGGCTCCTCTATGGGGGTCTTGGGGCATTAGGAGATGAACCCTTTACAACTGTTACCCCAGGTGGCCCATGGCAAAGGCCTAGTACCTGTCTGCCCCCTAGCCAGGGATACGGTGAAGACCTCAATGAGCGGAGCAGGCGGAAGACGGTAGATTTAAGAACTACCACAACGGCTGCGATGGCGGAGGAAGGCTGCAGCAGAAAAGGGTCCCCAGTCGTTTTGGACTCCATGCCACTGGACCCTGACCCGATTCTGTCAAGGATCGTGTGGTGACTGTTTGTGCACTACGTCACGCACAGGCATCCTCCATAAAAGGGATACACCCCTACCAGGAGGATCGTCATACTCGTTCGAGTGACCGGATTAACGGGAGAGTAAGTACATGTTGCTATTTTATTCTGTCAGCGGTGACTGATCAGGAAAGGGCTGGGAATCAGTTACAGTATTTCCTTGAATTGCCGGCGGGGCGCTAATTAATTTAAAACCTCTTCTCGATCCGGCGCTTACCAAAGGCATGCGGTAAATTTAGGCCTGTGTGTGATATACTGTAAGGATACCATCATGAAAAGCACATTTGATAAAAAAAACTTTACTTATAAATGAAGTCCATGCGCAGCTCCTTCTGATCAAAAGCATCGATAACTTGTTTATAGAAGTCTTCCTTATCTTTCTTCAGGTTTAAAGTGCAAGCGAGAGGAAAAAATAACGCTGCTTGTTGTCACTTCTTCTGCAGCCGAGTAGTTGCAATAAGGATCACTAGCGCCCTCTACCGCCAGGAGGCGGGAGTCATTTAATGACTCATATTTGACACACGCAGCTACGGTATATTAATAAAACATAGCTCCTTACTGTTCTTTTTAGCATATTCAATAGCTTGGACTTTAAATCCTACTGAATAGCTCTTAATCTTCTTCCCTTTATGCGATTTCAAATGATTGAAATCAGCCTCCTCCATTTTGAAAATGATGACAGGGGAAGTGTCACTCGTGACGTGACGAGTTTGACCCGGTGGAAATTCTAGGCATATGCTAATTATTTGGCGAAACGAGTTCGACCTGGTGGAAATTCTAGACGTGCGCTAATAAAAATAATATTTTGCGAAACGAGTTAATCCTGAGCCGGCGGTACTGTTAAGCATGCGCTAATTATTTTGCGAAACGAGTTTGACCCGGCAGTAATTCTAGTCAGGCGCATACTATATACCCGGCGGCAATTCAAGGAAATACGGTAATAGGGTTGGGCGACATATTGAGTTTGTAAGATACAAGGATATATTCTTAAACAAGATATGAATTAAGAAAATATCGTTATCGATATAATTCATTTCACGTTAAGATGACCAACTACCGCTTATTTGTTGTGTTCCTTCTTCTCCCCCTCATGGGCTACTAAATCCCTCCCCTTCCTGCTTCCAAGATGTGCTTGCACGTAAAAGAACATCCGTGATTGGTTGGTTGTTTACTGTGATGAGTCACCATTGGTTGAGATTAGGGGAAAACTTTAAGGACAAGCCAATCAGAGGCATGATAGAGCGGGTTATGGAACCAGGACCGAAAATCACAACAGACATCCCAAATGACGACGATAGAGTCGTAGAAGAGGGTGATTTATATATTAAAAAAACTAGTGGAAGATGGCAGCAGTATTATCGTCTTTAGAAAACGAGCCGTCAGAACAACGTGCCTGATCGCACTCGAAGCTAAAGCAAATACTTAGCATGGATTATGGACAAGGCAAAACTCACGTTACAGGTGCATGTAGCCAACACTTAGCATAAACTCCAAACAAGACATGAACCTACGTGACTGTTGCATACAGCAAACGATGACGCCAGGCTGACTAACTGGCAAAGGCAGGCTTAAATAATACCTCTGATTACTGCACGGGTAACAGGTGAGCATGCAAACTCTAATCAAAGACAGGTAAACATAATGAGCAACTATGGGAACCAAAACAAACTCAGAGATGCACAAACAGGAACTAAAGGAGTCCAAAACTAACAGAAAACACGGATCATGACAAATAGCTGCAAAAGGTGGACCGACATCATAGTGAACCAGCATTAATGGTGCCTTCACAGATGTGTAAGTTACCCATGCCTTGGGCACTAATGCACCCCCATACCATCACACATAACAGTCTGGATGGTTCGCTTCCCCTTTGGTCCTGATGACACAATGTCAAATATTTCCAAAACATTTTTGAAATGTTGACCCGTCAGACCACAGAACACTTTTACACTTTGCATCAGTCCATCTTAGATGATCTCGGGCCCAGAGAAGCCGTGGCGTTTCTGGATGTTGTTGATAAATGGCTTTGACTTTGCATAGTAGAGCTTTAACTTGCACTTACAGATGTAGCGACAAACTGTATTTAGTGACTGTGGTTTTGTGAAGTGTTCCTGAGCCAATGTGGTGATATCCTTTAGATATTGATGTCGGTTTTTGATACAGATCGAAGTTCACGGTCATTCATTGTTGGTTTCTGGCCATGCCGCTTACGTGGAGTGATTTCTCCAGATTCTCTGAACCTTTTGATGACATGAACCGTGGATGTTAAAATCCCTAAATTTCTTGCAGTTGCACTTTGACAAACGTTGTTCTTAAACTGTTTGACTATTTGCTCACGCATTTGTGGACAAAGGGGTGTACCTCGCCCCATCCTTTCTTGTGAAGGACTGAGCATTTTTTGGGAAGCTGTTTTTATACCCAATCATGGCACCCACCTGTTCCCAATTAGCCTGCACACCTGTGGAATGTTCCAAATAAGTGTTTGATGAGCATTCCTCAACTTTATCAGTATTTATAAAAAAAAAAAAAAAATGTTTATCAGTTTGAACATCAAATATGTTGTCTTTGTAGCATATTCAACTGAATATGGGTTGAAAATGATTTGCAAATCATTGTATTCCATTTATATTTACATCTAACACAACTTCCCAACTCATATGGAAACGGGGTTTGTATATCACTTTTTTGTCCATATCGCCCAGCCTGAACATGTTTTATAAATCACACTGCCATTCATGAAGCCAATTGACATTAGACACACTATTATCAATTATCACAGTAACACAAGACAAAGTGTGCCACTTTTAGGCTCAATTTTTGGGACGGTTCCCTTTTTTTCAACACTATATAATGGCTTATTGAATTTTGTGATCGACATTGACATTAGCATGTCATTCAATTTAATTGGCACCTATGTCAGTCGGTCTATAAGTTTGGACATCCTGCATACTGTATCCATGGCACACTTACTTCAAAGCACAGTAAAGAACAGTAGAGTAGAGTAGAAGAAGAAGAAAGCCGGCTAATGAGCAGGTGTGTTTGGGCGGCTATACCTCGTCTCTCTTCCTCAAAGGACAAAATGATAAGGCAGGGGACAATTTGTAGAGAATGGAGTAAATTAAAAGGTAGCATTCTCGAGAAAATGGGTTAGCGTGGCTCATCAGGAAGTGCTGCGTCAGCAACTTCAGTGTTCCAGGTTCGATTCCCGCTTCCCCTACGAGCGAGATAATACTGTACCCCACCTGCTCCCAGTGACACCCGCACTGGTTTAAATGCAATTCGGATAATGGATTTCACTATGTAAAGTGTTTTGGGTGACTAGAGAAAAGCGCTATATAAATGTAATTCACTTCCATTCCCATTTAAATTTTGTCGGAGGTTAACTTGTCGTAGTGACGTCGGCAAACCTGGTTGAGGTAGAGATTGAAACATTGTTTGATTTATTTCACTGGTTCACTTTCAGTTTTGATTATTGGTGTTACGCCTGTTCGGCATTGTGATGCCGGGTTCGATTCCCTCGAGGATGCGCCGAAAATTGAACACAGCAAAAGGTATGAACTAATGATTTTATTTAACAAAAGGTGCTAGAGAACAAAAATACCGGAGCTAAGAAAAAGCAAACGAAAGACGCTAGCATGAAAGCTAGGATAGACAAATGGTAAACTAAACTGGCACATAGGCACACAAAGGGGAAAACAAAACATTTAGCATGAGAGCTAAGACTGAATAAAATTGCGCAGCGTGAGAGCTCGTGAGAATAATACAGAAATTTGCATGTAAGCAAAAGCGCAAAGCAGACGTACCGTTGTGTAGAAACAAATTTGGATCCCAGACTGAACAACAAAAGATGCAGGCTTATATAAGGCAGGTGACTAGTGAGGACAGGTGTGCAGGGCCGTGAGAAACAGGTGACCGACTTAAACAGGAAATAATAGGATCAGACGGAGAGTGAAAATAAAAATGGAACAATAAACATGGAACAATAAAAATGGAACAATAAACAATAATATGTGGAGGATGTTGTTGATAAATTACATGTCAGTAATCACAGCACCATTTAAGCCTGTAGTTGCCAGGCAGTCAGCCTGGCGACATCACCCTCTACACACCATTGATGCCTGATTGCTCACTTCTTGCCATAGATTCGTGCCTTTCATGGCACAGTAAGTGTTTTTGTGTTTGACACATATCAATGTGTCTGCTAAATGTTACAGAAGAAAAAAAAATGTAGACGCTCACCCAAGATTAATTCTTTCCACGGCTGGCTTGATGTGGGCAGGTACCGCGTTCAGGTATCGGAAGGTGCAGTGCACTTCGCTGGGCGCGGAGCACACACAGGACGGGGGGCAGTCACCCCTCGCCGGCAGGGCGGCGGCCAACGGGATCGACAACAACAACAGGGTCGCCCAGGGGAGCGCACACCTCCGCAGGTACGAAACTCTGCAGGTGCTCATCGTGGATGTAAAACTTGTTTGGCCCTCTTGGTCAATAAAAATTAAAAATGCACCTAGGGAGCGCAAAGCAGAGAGCTGTTAAGGTGGAAACAAATTCACTGTACAAACATACATATATACAAACATGTACATATACATTCACTGTACAAACATACATACACACATACTGTACATGTACATTAACAGTACAAACATACATATATACATGCATGTACACATACAATCACTGAACAAACATACATATATACATACATGTACATATACATTCACTGAACAAACATACATATACACATACTGCACATATACATTAACGGTAAAAACATACATATATACATACATGTACATATACATTCACTGAACAAACATACATATACACATACATGTACATATACATTCACTGAACAAACATACATATACACATACATGTACATATACATTCACTGTACAAACATACATATACACATACTGTACATGTACATTAACAGTACAAACATACATATATACATGCATGTACATATACATTCACTGAACAAACATACATATACACATACATGTACATTAACAGTACAAACATACATGTACATATACATACACGTACATATACATTCACTGAACAAACATACATATACACATACATGTACATTAACAGTAAAAACATACATATATACATACATGTACATATACATTCACTGTACAAACATACATATACACGTACATGTACATATACATTCACTGAACAACCATACATATACACATACATGTACATATACATTCGCTGTACAAAGATACATATATACATACATTTATATATACATTCACTGTACAAACATACATATACACATACTGCACATATACATTAACAGTACAAACATACATATATACTGTACATACATGTACATATACATTAACTGTACAAACATACATATACACATGCTGTACATATACTACATTCACTGTACAAACATACATATACACGTACGGTACATATGGATATACAGTACACATACTGTACATATACATTCACTGTACAAACATACATATATACATACATGTACATACATTTGCTGTACAAACATACATATATACATACATGTACATACATTCGCTGTACAAACATACATGTATACATACATTTACATATACATTCACTGTACAAACACATATACACATACATATACATTCACTGTACAAACATACATATATACATACATGTACATATACATTCACTGTACAAACACATATACACATACATATACATCCACTGTACAAACATACATATACACATACATGTACATATACATTCACTGTACAAACATACATATACACACACTGTACATTTACATTCACTGTACAAACATACACTTACACATACATGTACATATACATTCACTATACAAACATACATATACACATACATGTGCATATAAATTCACAGTACAAACATTAATATACACATACATGTACATATACATTAGCTGTACATACATGTGCATATACATTCACAGTACAAACATACATATATACACACATGTACATATACATTCACTGTACAAACATACATATACAAGTACATATACATACATACACTCATGCATATAATCACGTTTCATCAAACATATACTAACGTTGTTGCCCTAGGGTAAACTGGCACACTGACAAAGCTTAACCTATAGTTACTATAACAATTTACAAGGTTAATATAGCTGGCTTTTCTTTCTTCCCCTCCATTTTTCTGCTTTATTTTGTATTTCAAGTTATCATTACATACAGCCGATATGGGCATCTACATCAATTATATGATTTGCCTGAGTAGCTGGACAGGACAAAAAAAAGGTGAAAACGAACAGATTTATAATTTTGTAGCACAAATAAACAATTTTGTATTTTTTTTTTTTTCCAAATGTTGTTCTGATTTTATATATAACTCCCCCAATGTATATATATAAAATATTAAAGCGAGCATAATGAAATGTAGTCCACTGTAGTTGCAATTCCACATGATGTAATACACATTCAATATTTATTTTCTTTCACCCTTATTTATGTACTTTTAACAGTCATTCCAGTTGTATATCTCAAGCTACCCTGCCATGGGAAAAAATAAATATGAGTAACACTTTAGTATGGGGAACATATTCTCAGTAACAAAGACTTAATTTAGAGTTATTTGGACACTAGGGGAACATATAAGGGTTAGGGTTACTAATAAGCAATAATTCTGAGGTTATTGAGGTAAGACTCTTAGTTAATGACTAAGAGTTGTATAATAAGGCCATGCAAAATAAGGCATTAATAAGTACTTAATAATGACTAAATAAGAGCCAATATGATACTAATTTGCATGTTAATAAGCAACTAATTCATGGTGAATATGTTCCCCATACTAAAGTGTTACCTAATTTACACATAATATATATATATTTTTTGTGTGTAGGGTATTTTTTATTGCTAATATAATGTGTGTTTTTTTTTCAAGACACTTTTATTTTGTTTGTGTTCACAAGTGTCTTTTAAAATATAAGTTGAACTTTAAATATGTTCACTTATTTTGGAGAGGGTATATTTATTTCACTATGTGGCCTACATTACTTTTTCTAACAGGCAGTGAAGTTCGACGTAAAAAAGTCAAATTTGACTGTTTTTTTACGTATTTTATTTGAAAAAATGCATGTGGTTTAAGTAAATGCTTTTTGTAATTCCTCATATTTAGAAAATACAGTCTTAGTGTAATTTTTGTGCTCCTCGTTTGCATTTTCGGTAACACTTTAGTATGGGGAACATATTCACCTCTATTTAGTTGCTTATTAAAGTAACAAAGACTTAATTTAGAGTTATTTGGACACTAGGGGAACATATAAGGGTTAGGGTTACTAATAAGCAATAATTCTGAGGTTATTGAGGTAAGACTCTTAGTTAATGACTAAGAGTTGTATAATAAGGCCATGCAAAATAAGGCATTAATAATGACTAATTAAGAGCCAATATGTTATTAATTTGCATGTTAATATGCAATTTATTCATGGTGAATATGTTCCCCATACTAAAGTGTTACCAAAATATGGATTTGCTTAATATACTACATAATGTTGTGGGAGAAAAAAAACAATGTTGATCTCTTACCATCCCCTCACAAGAAACCACGGCTTCAAACCACAGTTCAAACAAAAAAATCCCGGGGAAGAAAATGGTCCAAACTGGGTCCTAGTAAGCCTCCAGATAGAATCCCCAGATGAGTCCGCAGAGTGCGGATTGCATGTCTGAGGGTCCGCCTGAAGTAGAGAGCTCCTTTTGGTCTCCTCCGCCTCCCCCCTTCTTACGCTGCAACCTGCACAAATGTGGTCCCCGGGTAGCTGTGAAGTCCAAAGCATGTTGAAAAACAGCGCACATCTGTTGGAGAGTGCTGAAGCTTGCCAACATAGCGGAACCACCCGTTTTCTGCCAAGTTAATAGTAGCTGACACATGTGTGTCTATTTCTAAACTCATAGCAGGAATAAAAGCAGACATTCAAAATGAATCAACATTTTTATGAAGTATGATTTTGTATTTTAGCACGGTTGTCTTTTTATAAGGATATCAGAATGGACATGCCACCAATCTGTCTACAAAACATGAAAAAAATAGTAATTAGGGACCGTATGTCCCTTTGGGAAAGAGGACCCTATTGTATTTCTAAGGTTTTATTATTATTATTATACTGCCGCCTCTTTGAGCTGGAATTTGAACCCTTTAACATGCTTCAAAACTCACCAAATTTTACACTTACATGAGGACTGGCAAAAAATGCAATCTAATAAAAAACCAAGCCCCAAAACTAAAAATTGCGCTCTAGCGCCCCCTAGGAAAAAACACAGATAAAACTACGTAGAGACATGAAACAAAAACCTCTATGTAGGTCTGACTTAGACCTACATTTCATAAAATGATATCCTTCAGCAAAAATCAACAGGAAGTCGGCAAATACTCCTTCAAAACAAAAGTTTCCTAAAAAATTACATTTTTTTCTCCTTTAGCTGTAACTTGACCCCCTTAAAATGTTCCAAAACTCACCAGACTCGACAAACACATCAGGACTGATGAAACTTGCAATATAATAAAAAAAATAAAATAGTAAAAACTCAAAATTCCACTGTAGCGCCCCCTAGGAATAAAACACTGACAAAACTGCTCTTGGGAAAAAAACAGACAAAACTGCTTGTAACTTCCGGTAGGAATGTCGTAGAGACATCAAACAAAAACTTTTATGTAGGTCTCACTGAGACCTACATTTCATTAATTAACATCCTTCAGCAAAAATCAACAGGAAGTTGTAAATTACCCCTTCAAAACAAAATTTCTGGAAAAACCTGTCACCTTTTTTCAAACATTATCTCCTCTGAGCGCGTTTGTTGTGTCGGCTTCAAACTAGCACAGGAAAGAGATTGAACCCTTCTGATTAAAAGTTGATGAAAGAGTTTTTCTAACTGCTCCAGGTTTTGATTTTACGAGCCTTCAAAGAACTGCTGAGCTGATGCTGCTGCCGTCTCAAGATGGCCGCCTAAAAGCAGGAAGCACTAGCGTGACCACACAATGCAGAGAAGGTAGGTACTGTGCGGGTAAAGATATGTTGACTGGGTGAAAGAAGGAGGCACCAGTTTGACTCCAGGATACAGAGAAGGGAGGTAACGTGCAGGTAAAGACATGTTGTCTGGGTGATGGCAGGAAGCACCAGCGTGTATGGGTGAAAGAAAGAAGCACCAGTGTGACCTCAGGATGCAGGGAAGGTAGATAATGTGCAGGTAAAGATACGTTGAATGGGTAAAGGCAGGAAACACCAGCAAGAGTCGGTCCCGTCCATCGCTGCTTGCTGCGGGGGTTGCGGCTTGCAGCGGGGATTGTTCTCCCGGGATGCAATCGGACTAGACCAGTCATGGTTTGAAGGTAGGAACATTTTTAATTTCTACTCAAAAAAGGGTACAAACAAAAGGCGCTCGCAGCGGAGGTACAAAACTTAACGCAGGGAACTAAAAGCACTTTGACGTAAACTAAGGACAGAAAACAGAAGATGCTAACTTTGGCATAAATAAGGAAAAACGTACTTGCGGTGACGTGAGCAGGGCAGCATAGACTATGAAATTGCAAGAAGGAGTAAACATGGCATGACGCAGAGTGTGAAAACATCATGCAACAAACTACTGAAAAACCAGGCATGAATAATTCTGACATGATTGAAACAGGTACGTGATTCCAACACGTGAGACAGGGGAATCTAATGGGTTGCCATGGTGACAAAACAGGAAGCAATGGAGTCTTAAACAAAACAGAGCATAACTAAACAAAACATGATCACAAGACGCGAGACCAATATTTTGATACTTTTCGGTACGTTTCTAAATAAATGGAACCACAAAAACATGGCATTATTGGCTTTATTTCAACAAAAAATCTTAGGGTACATTAAACATATGTTTTATTATTGCAAGTAAATAAAGTAGTGAACATACAAGTCAACTTGTCTTTTATTAGTAAGTAAACAAACAAAGGCTCCTAATTCAGCTGCTGACATTGTGTCATCTATACACTTATTTTGTACACAATATTAAGGACAAGTGGTAAAAAATGAATTATTAACCTACTAGTTCATTTACTGTTAATATCTGCTTATTTTCTCTTTTAACATGTTCTATATACACTTCTGTTAAAATGTAATAATCACTTATTCTTCTGTTTTTTGATACTTTACATTAGTTTTGGATGATACCACACATTTGGGTATCAATCCGATACCAAGTAGATACAGGATCATACATTGGTCATATTCAAAGTCCTCATGTGTGATATTTCCTGAGTTTATAAACATTGAACAAAAAGACGATATGATGCCAAAAAATATCGACGTAATCATAGTGGTGTTGACTAGTTACGCTATTGTACTTGGTATCATTACAGTGGACGCCAGGTGTAGAGCCACCAATGGCATTTGTTTACAAGTTGTTGTATCATAAAGCCATGCAGAATAAGGAATTAATAAGTACTTAATAATGACTAATTAAGAGCCAATATGTAACTAATTTTCATGTCGTAGTGGTTTGTGTTGTGGTTTGTGCAGCCCTTTGAGACACTAGTGATTTAGGGCTATATAAGTAAACATTGATTGATTGAACTAATTAATGGTGAATATGTTGTTATATGTACTCTGACACATATTTGTGGATAAAATAAACCGGGGAGTCGACACGTAACTTTGGGATGACCTCGTGGAACTACCTTTCCTGACAGACAAGACATCATTGACCCTGACTTTCTGGGTTCTGTTTGTTAAAAAATGAAGGATCCAGCCTATCAAATTGTGAGTCAAGATAAAGTGCTGAGTCAACCTTCTAATCAGGATCTTAAAACTGGTAAAAAACTGGAAGAAAAGTCAAAGTCTGGCATGGTTCCATTTTTGTCCAAAGGTTTTAAAAGCATATCTATAAGAGTCCTAGTGGTATCCTCAAAACCGCTGGAGGGTCAGTGTATGCACATTGCAGAGGATCTTATTCCATCTGAGTTTGCTTTAAAGGGGAACATTATCACCAGACCTATGTAAGCGTCAATATATACCTTGATGTTGCAGAAAAAAGACCATGTATTTTTTTAACCGATTTCCGAACTCTAAATGGGTGAATTTTGCCAAATTAAACGCCTTTCTGTTTATCGGTCTTTTAGCGATGACGTCACCGAGGTAACACACCCGCCATATTCATTTTCACATTACAAACACCGGGTCTCAGCTCTGTTATTTTCCGTTCGACTATTTTTTGGAACCTTGGAGACATCATGCCTCGTCGGTGTGTTGTCGGAGGGTGTAACAACACTAACAGGGAGGGATTCAAGTTGCACCACTGGCAAGAAATCTGCCGCCAGACCCTCATTGAATGTGCCAGAGTGTCTTCACATTTTACCGGCGATGCTAAGACAGACATGGCACAGAGATGTATGGATAACCTGCAGATGCATTTGCAATGATTAAGTCAACGGAATCACAAAGGTGATTTTTGTTTATGTTGTTGACTTATGTGCTAATCAGACATATTTGGTCACGGCATGACTGCCAGCTAATCGATGCTAACATGCTACGTTAATCGACGCTAACATGCTATTTACCGGCGGTGCTAAGGCAGACATGGAACAGAGATGGATGGATAACCTGTAGAGCAGGGGTGCCCATTACGTCGATCGCGAGCTACCAGTCGACCGCGGGGGGAGTGTCAGTCGATCTCCAGCCAGGCTTTTAAAAAAAATAGACCTAAAAATTAGTGATCATCAATCTTCACCAAGACGTCACTTAAATGACATTCACGGTACCGGAGGGTCTTGTGAGATGACGCTGGCTGCTGCAAGATCATTATTATGAAAATATGACCGAGAGGAAGGCGAGAAACACTTTTTAATTCAACAGACTCTCGCGCCGTACCTTCCGTCAAAACTCTAAAGGCCGACTGCACATTTCCTATCTTCACAATAAAAGCCCTGCTTCATGCTGCCTGCGCTAACTAAATACAGAGTCTCGGAAAACTGGCGAGCACAAGCGATCCCTCAGAAAGCTGGCGTGCACATATCTTGTGCACGCCAGCTTTCCGAGACTCTTATTTTGTTAGCGCAGGCAGCATGAAGCAGGGCTTTTATTGTGAAGATAGGAAATGTGCAGTCGGCCTTTAGAGTTTTGACGGAAGGGACGGCGCGAAAGTCTGTTGAAATAAAAAGTGTTTCTCGCCTTCCTCTCTGTCATTTTTTCATAATAATGAACTGGCAGCAGCCAGCGTCATCTCACAAGACCCTCGGGTGCCGTGAATGTCAATCAAGCAAGCTACGGAATTTGCCGCCAATGTTTTTCTTTTAAAGTGTATGGAAGCTGGATGAATTAGATGCCAAAAACCAACCACTTTCATGTGGTATTGTACAGAAAGGACAACTTTTTTTCTCCTCCATTTGAAAATGTGGGCGTTATCATCATTACTGTCTGATTCCAATCAATGCAAGTCATCAGAATCAGGTAATACACCAACTTATATTCTTGTCTCCGTGAAAGAAAGACATCTATATGTGTTACACATGCTTGTATTATCATTAAACACATTTAACTTGTTTACAAAAATGTCTCTTTCATAAATAAATAAATATAAATGATATATATAAATGAGGTAGATCCCCTCGAGTTGGTCAATTGAAAAGTAGCTCTTTTTACTATTTACGCTAGCTGTATGTACATTTGAAACTAGATGCCCACATTTAATGCGAAACAAACACTTACTAATCGACGGATTTAAGTTGCTCCAGTGTCACAAGATGCGAAAGTCCTGATCGTTTGGTCCGCACATTTTACCGGCGATGCTAATACGGCTATGGGCCACTTCATTAGGTACACCCACGCTATGGCCGAATAGCGTCAATAGCTATTCGCTCAATAGCTTCAATTTCTTCTTCAGTTTCGTTTTCGCTATCTGCCTCCATAGTCCGACCATCTGTTTCAATACATGCGTAATCTGTTGGATCGCTTAAGCCGCTGAAATCCGAGTCTGAATCCGAGCTAATGTCGCTATATCTTGCTGTGGTAACCGCCATGTTGTTTGTATTGGCAGCACTGTATGACATCACAGGGAAATGGATAGTGGTTTTGAAGATAGCGAAAATAAGGCACTTTAAAGCTTTATTTAGGGATATTCCGGGACCGGTAAAATTTTGAAAAAAAACTTCGAAAAATACAACAAGCCACTGGGAACTGATTTTTATTGTTTTTAACCCTTTTGAAATTGTGATAATGTTCCCCTTTAAGATCCCAGCCATGACCATCTTCTCTAAAATGTTCACAACAATGCATGTCAAAGCCACAGGTCTAAAATCGTTTAACTTTTTGTGTGTGTGTTGTGTGTGTTGTGTTGCACATGTTTTCTATTTGTGTCTTGTGACCTCAGCATTTCTGAGTCACTCAGTTGTAAACTCTATCCTTGAAACAGAATCCGCCAGCAACAACCGTGCGTATTTGGCCTCCCCTAAACAAATTCCTTGATATATCTAAAATAAATATTGTTGTTATTTTACCGCCACCCTCTTAGTGTCAACAAACGAGCGCAACTTTGAACTGACACACACATTATTACATGGGGGAATACAACAGAGTGTTATATTCACTTTCAAGGACCAGAGGCTCTTTTCTTTGCAACAAAAGGACAGACGAGATCTATTTAAGCACAGGTTGAACTTTGAGCCACACTGCAACCACGGAGGAATAAGCAAGCAGATCAGATAACGTCCTAATAAATGTGTTGATGGATTGACAAGCTTCATTTTTATTTTGTGAAAGACACATAAGAGCTGAAATTGTATTTTCGGCAGAGTCCCGCTAAGAGCAGACATACGTTACAAGGGGGACAAGACGGGACCGCCAACAGATCAGCCACTTACGGCGCTCCTTAAAAAGGAGAGAAAAGGGTGACATTGGGAGAGGGGGGGGAGTAAAAAAAAATAGCAATCCAAGGCTAGACCCTCAGGAGGGGTCCAGACTGAGTCCAATCCAATCCACTTTATTTATATAGCACATTTAAACAACAATAACGTTTCCAAAGTGCTGCACAGCCATGTTAAAAGCAATATTAGTTCGGGCTCCAGTACTCTGGAATGCCTTCCCGGTAACAGTAGAAGCATTTAAGTCTCACCTTAAAACTCATCTGTATACTCTAGCCTTTAAATAGACCTCCTTTTTAGACCAGTTGATCTGCCGCTTCTTTTCTTTCTCCTATGTCCCCTCCTCCCTTGTGGAGGGGGTCCGGTCCGATGACCATGGATGAAGTACTGGCTGTCCAGAGTCGAGACCCAGGATGGACCGCTCGCCTGTATCGGTTGGGGACATCTCTACGCTGCTGATCCGCCTCCGCTTGAGATGGTTTCCTGTGGACGGGACTCTCGCTGCTGTCTTGGATCCGCTTGAACTGAACTCTCGCGGCTGTGTTGGAGCCACTATGGATTGAACTTTCACAGTATCATGTTAGACCCGCTCGACATCCATTGCTTTCGGTCCCCTAGAGGGAGGGGGGGGGTTGCCCACATCTGAGGTCCTCTCCAAGGTTTCTCATAGTCAGCATTGTCACTGGCGTCCCACTGGGTGTGAGTTTTCCTTGCCCTTTTGTGGGTTCTTCCGAGGATGTTGTAGTCGTAATGATTTGTGCAGTCCTTTGAGACATTTGTGATTTGGGGTTATATAAATAAACATTGATTGATTGATTGATTAAAAAACAATATTATGCTCCACCAATGACTGATAAAACAAAAAATAAATAAAAATAAAAACAATATAAAAACAAATATGATTAAAAACTATTTTAAAGGGTAAAACCAATTAAAACACTAAAATAGAAATCAAAAAGTATAAAAACACAGGACAACAGAGGACCACACAACTCACGTAGTGTTAAAAGCCAAAGAATAAAAGTGGGTCTTAAGACGAGACTTAAAACACTCCACTGTGGAAGCAGTTTGAACATGGAGGGGCAGAGTGTTCCAGAGTTTAGGGCCGACCACAGAGAAGGTCCTCTCTCCCCTGGTCTTAAGTCTGGTCTTGGGCACCACGAGCTGGAGCTGGCTCTCGGACCTCAGAGATGAGGTCCGAAATATATTGAGGTGCCAGTCCATGTAAAGATTTAAAAACAAACAGCAATGTTTTAAAATCAATTCTAAAATGAACAGGGAGCCAGTGCAAACTCTGAAGAATTGGGGTTATATGCTGGCGTTTCCTGGCCCCTGTTAAAAGTCCTGCTCCCGCGTTCTGGACTAACTGCAACCGGGAGAGAGCGTTTTGGCTAACGCTAGCATGAAGTGCATTGCAGTAGTCCAGGCCACTTGAAATAAAAGCATGCACGACGTGTTCAAAAAGGTTAAAAGATAAAAATGGTTTAACCTTTACTAAAAGACGAAGGTGATAAAAACACGATTTCAAACGCCATTGACTTGTTTGTCTAGTTTAAAATCGCTGTCTATAGTGACGCCAAGGCTGGTGAGTCCAAGGAGAAAACCTCACATAGCATGGCACATATTAAACATGGTACGTATAATCACATCAACTTGCAACAGAGGGGGTGGTGAGTTGAGGCCCTGGAGGCCGGATGCTGCTATAGAGCACTACTCAGCCATCCACAACCCCAGAGGAATTAAGCGGTGGTGAAGGCGTTGATTTTGGGGGTGGGGGGGTGTGCGTGCATGTATGCCCAATTAACTTGGGAGAGATGTTGAAATGTTTTTGTGGACTGGGGCCGAGCTCAAAGTTGGACACTAAGTGTTGTTGAAAAAAAGGAAGGTCGAAAACGTCCATCTTTGAGGAGTCCTCAGGGGAGTTCTTCAGAACAGCCTGTTCCTGATTGCATCAAGGCCATTCGAGGGAGTGAAATCGTAGATTAAGAAGTTGTTTTTCTTCGAGAAGACAAAACAGTGACTTATTCACCAGTTTGGAACGAAGGGATTATAGGAGTCCCCATTGACTGGGACGAGTAAAGTGGTTAATCGTTGGGTCTTCTATCTTGTTTACTCCAACATCTGGACTCGGGATGATGTTCGAAAACCGGTTCTCAATCAATCAATCAATCAATGTTTATTTATATCGGCCTAAACCACAAGTGCCTCGAAGGGCTGCACAAGCCACAACTACATCCTTGGTTCAGAGCCCATAAAAGGGCGAGGAAAAACTCACAACCCAGTGGGACGTCAATGTGGATGACTACGAGAAACCTTGGAGAAGACCGCAGATGTGTGCGACCCTCCCCTCCTCTAGGAGAGACCGGATGCAATGGACGTTGAGTGGGTCTAACATAATATTGTGAAAGTCCAATCCATAGTGGATCTAACATAATAGTGAGAGTCCAGTCCATGGCGGACTATGGAGATTGTTCGATAAGAAACGACCCGATTCCATCCTTCCATCCATCTTCTTACGCTTATCCGAGGTGGTGTCGCAGGGGCAGCAGCTCAAGCAGGGAAGAGAATTTAAGGGGACACCTTTAGTCAAAAATGATTTATGACCCCCCATAAATCAATGATTTATGACCCCTCAAGGTCAAAGGCCAATGATTTATGAGGGGTCAAGTTCAAAGGTAAATGATTTATGAGGGGTCGAGGTTAAAGGTCAAAGTCAAAGGTCAGGTTCAAATGTCAAGGTCAAGTGGGTGTGGCTTACCCGGAAGAGGGTGGAGTTAAGACCTGCGGTGGGAGTGGTTAAACCAGGAAGAGGGTGGAGTTTTAAACAGAAAGAGGGCAGAGTTAAGACCTGCGGTGGGAGTGGTTAAACCAGGAAGAGGGTGGAGTTAAGACCTGACAGGGAACAAAGGAGGGTTCAGTTTTTTTAAGAAAGCAATGTCATCTGAGCAGCATGTGACCATATATTTGATAGTTTAAATGTTTACGATCGTTTGAAACAACTTCCAGATTTCGATGTATTGATGGCTGGGAATGTTACGTGTGGAGATGTGGACACGCACGCACACACACACACACACACACACACACACACACACACACACACACACACGTAGAGGAGGGGTACAAAAGGGCGGTGTAAGGCTTAGTCATTATTTGGAGCTTTATACGTTAGCGTAAAGACTTTGTTCGATTCGGTCATGATTAGTGAAACGCCTGTGTCGATTTATAAAAATAATAAAACTTACATTGACGCTCCGCAAAAAAGTCGAGTGTTTCTAAATCGTATTCAGATGCCGCCGACCGAGTCTTTGCGTGAGAAATGGGACTTGGAAGCGTACGGGATGGAGGGATCTTTTGGATTTGTATTCAGATACGAAATGGGTGATATCTGCTTATTTCAGCTAAAAGAAAGAAGAGACGGAAGCCCTTTCTCGATATTTTCATCGTTATCTACCGTGGATTGGGAAGTTTTTGGTGGACACGCACACACACGCACACACACGCACACACGCACACACACACACACACACACAGACACACACACACACACACACGCAGAGGAGGGGTACAAAAGGGCGGTGTAAGGCTTAGTCATTATTTGGAGCTTTATACGTTAGCGTAAAGACTTTGTTCGATTCGGTCATGATTAGTGAAACGCCTGTGTCGATTTATAAAAATAATAAAACTTACATTGACGCTCCGCAAAAAAGTCGAGTGTTTCTAAATCGTATTCAGATGCCGCCGACCGAGTCTTTGCGTGAGAAATGGGACTTGGAAGGGTTAGGGATGGAGGGATCTTTTGGATTTGTATTCAGATACGAAATGGGTGATATCTGCTTATTTCAGCTAAAAGAAAGAAGAGACGGAAGCCCTTTCTCGATATTTTCATCGTTATCTACCGTGGATTGGGAAGTTTTTGGTGGACACGCACACACACACACACACACGCACACACACGCACACACACACACACACACACACACACACATTCGTACGCACACATCGTTAAGACCTGACGAGGGAACAAAGGAGGGTTCAGTTTTTTAAGAAAGCAATGTCATCTGAGCAGCATGTGACCACCCATCTGACAGTTTAAATGTTTACGATCGTCTGAAACAACTTCCATACCTCACGAAAACATATTTAAACAGATGGAAAAAACTATCGCAGAACACAGTGTCACGTAGCAACTGGTCTTTACGGTCGTTTGAAACAACAGGTCAGTTTGGGGGACAAAGCAGGGTTCAGTTTTTACTGACCACCCATCCGACAGTTTAAATGTTTACGATCGTCTGAAACAACAGGACACGCACGCACGCACACACGCACGCACGCACGCACGCACACACACACACACACACACATACACACACACACGCACACACACACACACGCACACACACACACACACACACACCATTACCTCCGTTTTTACCACGTTATTAGACATTGGTTTAACTCCATTTAAGCATTTAAACGTTAAAAGCATTGCACTTGTACGACGTTGTAATACTTTTTTTTTTACAGCCGATGACGACGAAGTGAAAGACGATGAACTTTGCTTAAACGATCTTACAAAGTTGGAAGATGATTATCGAGGTGTGTTTAAACCTTCAAATTATTTAATATTATGTGTATTCATTATTTAGTTTCATAGAGGATTTGCCGTAAGATCCTAACGCGATCGTTTTAACACAATCGCAGTCTGGTGAGTCAAATGATTCTCATTTTACAAGAAAAAAAAACATGCGGTATACGATACATATATACATATATTTACTTACAGATTTTCCGTTTACATCTCCGGCTCGCTCGTCTCCCTTAACGCTGGCGGGTCCGTCAACGGCCGTTCCAGGCAGAGGAGAAGGCTTGATTGCGCCAAAGACTCCAGACATCGAATCCTTGCTCCGAGGGGAAATCATCGAAAACGACGGTGAATGTCCGACAGGCACCCGCTGTAAGTTTTTCTCGTTTTCTGTAAGCTTTTTAAGATTCTCAGGAGCTTTAAAGAGCTCCTCTCACTCTAATGTCTTTCGCTCAAATGAATTTCGCGCCTAAGGGGAATGGGCGGGGACTGATTCCGGAGGTGGGCGGTTGTTTCCGCCAAGCAACCTTCTGGTTGAAATGGAGTGTGGATCAAGATGGATCCCTACTCTATATTCTTTTATTTAACCCAATGTTTTTTAAATACGTGTATAATGCTTTATATCCTATGTGTTGTGAATTCCATCCTACAATATCTTCCAAGGAACCCAAAGAAATGTTACCACACCTCCCGCTTTATTTATTCTATAGATTGCCTGAACTATTTCATAAACTAAATCTTGTCTTGTTTCTGATGCTATGTTTTTTATGCTCATCAATGCACTGTTGGACTGCGAGCACACAACTACTTTCCTTGCTTTGTTTTCCTCTATCCAGTTAACTGCCATATAAATTGCTACCAATTCCCCCGTAAAAACAGATAGTTTATCACTGATTATTTTATTTAATACTATGTTTCCTTGTGGGATAACTGCTACAGCTCTTACCTTTATTTTTTTTTATATAGTTTTTGATGCATCCGTATATATCATATCTCAATCCATTTTTCTATCCGGTAACTATTTAAATTTCTATTCTTTAGTAATTGCATGTTTTCTTTTGGGTTATCAAACATCCACGGTGGTATTGCAGGCATTGGTACTGTAGGACTAACTTTAATATTGTCAATTTTAACTTTATTACATATGTCTCCTATAATCCACCCAAAACTATTCTTTTTTGTTTTCTCTTTTTCTTGGCAGATTGGTAGCACTGGACAAGTCGGATATCCTTGCTTGGATCCTTTTAAAGTTGCCCGATAAACTGCTGAGAGTTGATCTCTCCTCTTGTCCAAAGGTTTTTCGTTCATTTTTACTTGTAATACTGGCACTAGGGTTGATGTAGTAGCTCCACAACATAACCTTAAAGCCTGTGACTGGATCCGGTCTATTTTCCCAAGTCATGTTTTTGAAGCAGATTGGTAAATAATGCATCCGTAATCAATAACAGATGGAATTAAAGTTATAAATATATACATGTATTGTTTTCAACGTTAACCTATCAGCCCCCCAATCATTACCCCTCAAAGACCTCATTATATTTAACACCTTTTTACTTTTTCCCCTATTTTTTTATTTTCCGGAAGGAACACTCCTGAAGGAATAAATAAAGTACTATCTAATCTAATCTAATCAAATCTATTTTGCTGATGTGGGTTGACTAGTTCATATTTTTATCAAACCATATTCCTAAATATTTAAATACTTGTACCTCTTCTATATTTTCACCTTAGAGTTTTTATTTGGAGCTTGTTTGGTACTTTTGTCTTTGTAAAATGTATGACTTTTGTCTTTCCAACAGAGAATCTTAAACCTCAAGCCGTTCCCCAGTCTTGAACATTATTTACCACTTTGTTAGTTTTTTGATTATTTCTTTTTGACTCTAAATAAAATACTAGTCTTTCATTAATCTTTTTTTTTTTTCCATTACTTTTCCCCAAATTTATAATTTCCTGCCTCTTCCGGGTCTTACCCTGACTTGCATATTGGAATTGTTACCGCTAATTTTCCCCTCTGCCGGTCATTCTCCTTCTTCATATATCCTGTCATATCATTTCAAGACCACTTCTTTGACGATGCCACCTAAGTTTTTGATCATTTGATAACCCGCTAGGTCTTTCCCCGGTGACGTATTTTTAACCTTTTTCAAAATTCGAACCATTTCATTCAAAGAAAATGTCATATCCATAGTGTTGGTAAAGCTATTAACGTTGTCTTCCATCATTTCCCCAATATTTAAACTCATTGTTTTTTCTCTCTTTTGTTTTTCCACATTTCTCAAATTATCATTACTGTGCACTTTAACAAATGTTTTTGCTAAAGGTTCTGCTGTTTCTTTACCCGTGACTACATCTTCTTTGATAAATGTGGCACATCATCCTCTTTACCCTTCATTCCTATCTTTACGAATCGTTATATATCCTTTTATTATAAAGTTTAATTTTGGCTTCAGCCCTGTTTCTTGAATACAAATTATACGTGGTTTAGTTTTCATATTTTTAATATATCCCTTTAATTCATGTTCGGTTGCTATCAAACTTCTGGCATTCCACCGGACAATTAACAGGGTGTTGGAATGTGGTAACATGACTCCGTCACGTCTACTCTCCGTAGTACAGCTTGCACCCGGTACCAAGATAGTTCTTTCAACAACTTTGATGCTGCTTTGACAATTATTTTGATCTTCTCAGTCTTATTTTTACTTTCATTTTGTATCAAAGCTGAGTTGTGCTCTCTGGTTTATTTTGCAAATGAACCGACAGAACATGATCATGTACAAGACTCGCCTACCCACAATGCACTGCAGCCCAACGCTCCTGGTCGGATGTTTTTTTCGGGGTTCATGGAGAGATGCGGTAAAGAGTGGTAGCCAAGACACACGGTCACACACGGTCACACACGGTCACACACGGTCACACTCGGCAATTATTTTGACCTGGGGAGCAGATATAGAGGAAAAAAATGTGTCTGGGGGGCCGGGATATCTGATTTTCAGGTACAAAAAACTTCACAATGACACAAAATAAACACAACAGTTAAACCTCACACTAAAAACAAGACATTGACTTGTACGTTCAAAAGACAGAATAGAACAAGTCAAGACATGCAATGCCATCTACAAAATGTTATGTAAATGTTAGTCATTACACACGCGGCTATGGTTTTGATGTATTTGTTACAGACATGTTTACGTCAAGTAACATCACATGGTTCCATTTGCACCTTTCAACAAATCTGAAAAGGAATATTAAGAAGTAAAACTTATATTTAATCCTACCTCTTCTCCGAGCACACGGTGACTGTACATACGGGTCGAAAAATGTTGACCTAATTCAGCATTTCTCAAAGTGTGGGGAATAGAGACATGACAGGTGGGGCGCGAGGAAAGGGAGGAAATTTTTTATTTTTGATTTTTTTTTACTATGCTTTCATTTTCTATACACACTGTAAATCACTTTGTGATTCTGTCTGTGAAATCCGCCGTATAAATAAATGTAAATTACTTATTTTTCCTGTAGGCTTTAAATTTCTCGGCAGGAGCGAAAGTTTGACAGACATAGCAACAGTAACTTTTGCAGGCGGGGCTAAGAGGAACAAACTTTCGCGCGGATGGGTAGCAGGCTAATGTGCGAACCACAATTACACAAAATGGATACATTTGCAACTCGCACCTCAAAGGTCTGCGGAGAAACAAAAATATGACGGGTCTAATCAACCAAAAAGTCAACCTAAAAGAAAATATGGCGAAGGGTATCTTGCTCTTGGATTCACGGCAGCGGAGGTGGGGGCAGAGGAGAGACCCCTGTGTGTTCTTTGTCTAAAACGGCTAGCAGCAGACAGCATGAGACCCAACAAAGTAAAGAGACAACTCGAGACCTCACATGATGTCCAATAAATTGTTTTGTTGGGGCGATGGGGGTAGGTGGGCCTTGAAAACTAACCCCTTAGTCTAAAGTGGGGATGACAGAAAAAAAAAAAAGTTTGAGAAGCCCTGACCTAATTGTACGGATCTCACTTTAAACGGCAAACCGATCATTTAAATGTTTTCACTTTGAATATGAAACGAGGAGTAAAATGTACAATATTATCAATTATTTCACAAGGACATGTTTTAAGGATATTGTACAGTATAATTAAATCTAAAATGAATGTGATCACTTTCAGGATCATTTTATTTTTAGCCAGTAAACAACTGTTATGTACTTTTGAATCGGGTTTTCAAAAAAAAAGAAAAAGGGAGGGACAATCAAGGATCAACAATGGCACGACTTTCACTAGCTTGCGTGAGGTCAAAAGACAAGAGATTTTAGACCAATGCTGCTTTGGATCTGTTCCTGCTAAACTAGTAAGTGACTTTCAATGCTCAAATCAGAATAATAATACTAATTTTAGCTACTGGAAATTTGTGTGGTAGCAATAAATACCCACCAGCGCGATACTTTGCAGTTCCACACTGACCAACCACGCAACAAACTCAAAAGAACTGTACAAGGAAAAAACAATGCAGTGACTTCAAACTGCAAATATAAGGTTTGAGTAAAATATGTAGGTTGGTGTGAATGTTGTCCGTCTATCTATGTTGACCCTGCAATGAGGGGGCGACTTGTCCAGGGTGTACACCTCCTTCCACCCGATTGTAGCTGAGATAGGCGCCAGCGACCCCAACGTCCCCAAAAGGGAATAAGTGGTAGAAAACGAATGTAGGTTCCTACTGTGCAAAGTTCAGTAATACAGAATCATTGTGGCATTATCGTGTCAGTTGGACGCTATATGCGCTAGTCCTCATGGTAAATGTGGTTTTCCTTTTGGGAAAACGCCATCGCTTTGGTTCACTGGTGCGGCCAATATAAACCAAAACTGAAAATTCTTAAGTGGGGCTTTAAGTAGAGTTTATAAATCTTGTATCTGTGCCACATATAGCCTTATTTCAGTGTCAACAGTCTCCAGCTTACTTGCTACACATGTTTTGGCTCTGCCCATCCCTGTGCAGTTATTGGACCGACATTTTTAATACTTTGTCTGTTGTTGTAATTACCTACTAGGCCTTCTTTGCCTTTATTTGTTGTTGTATCTTTATGTTAGCAATTGGGACTTTTTGAATGAAATTGTCTGTGGCTCCATGTTAACGAAGTTGCCTGTACTATTTGACTGATGCATTTTATTGATTGATTTATTATTTTTCTTTCTTTTTCGTTTTGTCTCCTCAGAAAAAAAATTTGGTAACTTTGTTTGTTTTATAACTTGTGCCAGGATAGCAGTAATTGCACAAAGGCATTCTTCTTCTTTTAGTTTTCTGACAGCACGTAGGCGTTCGCATCAACTTTCGTCTTTTTAACAAATGGGTAAAGGGGGAATGATGTATGCCGTAAAACTAGTTGGCACATTTAATATTTAATAATAATGAATATTGTAAAATTCTATAATTTTTGTTATTTAAAGGGGAAAACCCGATTCAAAAGTACATAACAGTTGTTTACTGGCTAAAAATAAAATGATCCTGAAAGTGATCACATTCATTTTAGATTTAATTATACTGTACAATATCCTTAAAACATGTCCTTGTGAAATAATTGATAATATTGAACATTTTACTCCTCGTTTCATATTCAAAGTGAAAACATTTAAATGATCGGTTTGCCGTTTAAAGTGAGATCCGTACAATTAGGTCAGGGCTTCTCAAACTTTTTTTTTTTTCTGTCATCCCCACTTTAGACTAAGGGGTTAGTTTTCAAGGCCCACCTACCCCCATCGCCCCAACAAAACAATTTATTGGACATCATGTGAGGTCTCGAGTTGTCTCTTTACTTTGTTGGGTCTCATGCTGTCTGCTGCTAGCCGTTTTAGACAAAGAACACACAGGGGTCTCTCCTCTGCCCCCACCTCCGCTGCCGTGAATCCAAGAGCAAGATACCCTTCGCCATATTTTCTTTTAGGTTGACTTTTTGGTTGATTAGACCCGTCATATTTTTGTTTCTCCGCAGACCTTTGAGGTGCGAGTTGCAAATGTATCCATTTTGTGTAATTGTGGTTCGCACATTAGCCTGCTACCCATCCGCGCGAAAGTTTGTTCCTCTTAGCCCCGCCTGCAAAAGTTACTGTTGCTATGTCTGTCAAACTTTCGCTCCTGCCGAGAAATTTAAAGCCTACAGGAAAAATAAGTAATTTACATTTATTTATACGGCGGATTTCACAGACAGAATCACAAAGTGATTTACAGTGTGTATAGAAAATGAAAGCATAGTAAAAAAAAATCAAAAATAAAAAATTTCCTCCCTTTCCTCGCGCCCCACCTGTCATGTCTCTATTCCCCACACTTTGAGAAATGCTGAATTAGGTCAACATTTTTCGACCCGTATGTACAGTCACCGTGTGCTCGGAGAAGAGGTAGGATTAAATATAAGTTTTACTTCTTAATATTCCTTTTCAGATTTGTTGAAAGGTGCAAATGGAACCATGTGATGTTACTTGACGTAAACATGTCTGTAACAAATACATCAAAACCATAGCCGCGTGTGTAATGACTAACATTTACATAACATTTTGTAGATGGCATTGCATGTCTTGACTTGTTCTATTCTGTCTTTTGAACGTACAAGTCAATGTCTTGTTTTTAGTGTGAGGTTTAACTGTTGTGTTTATTTTGTGTCATTGTGAAGTTTTTTGTACCTGAAAATCAGATATCCCGGCCCCCCAGACACATTTTTTCCTCTATATCTGCTCCCCAGGTCAAAATAATTGCCGAGTGTGACCGTGTGTGACCGTGTGTGACCGTGTGTGACCGTGTGTCTTGGCTACCACTCTTTACCGCATCTCTCCATGAACCCCGAAAAAAACATCCGACCAGGAGCGTTGGGCTGCAGTGCATTGTGGGTAGGCGAGTCTTGTACATGATCATGTTCTGTCGGTTCATTTGCAAAATAAACCAGAGAGCACAACTCAGCTTTGATACAAAATGAAAGTAAAAATAAGACTGAGAAGATCAAAATAATTGTCAAAGCAGCATCAAAGTTGTTGAAAGAACTATCTTGGTACCGGGTGCAAGCTGTACTACGGAGAGTAGACGTGACGGAGTCATGTTACCACATTCCAACACCCTGTTAATTGTCCGGTGGAATGCCAGAAGTTTGATAGCAACCGAACATGAATTAAAGGGATATATTAAAAATATGAAAACTAAACCACGTATAATTTGTATTCAAGAAACAGGGCTGAAGCCAAAATTAAACTTTATAATAAAAGGATATATAACGATTCGTAAAGATAGGAATGAAGGGTAAAGAGGATGATGTGCCACATTTATCAAAGAAGATGTAGTCACGGGTAAAGAAACAGCAGAACCTTTAGCAAAAACATTTGTTAAAGTGCACAGTAATGATAATTTGAGAAATGTGGAAAAACAAAAGAGAGAAAAAACAATGAGTTTAAATATTGGGGAAATGATGGAAGACAACGTTAATAGCTTTACCAACACTATGGATATGACATTTTCTTTGAATGAAATGGTTCGAATTTTGAAAAAGGTTAAAAATACGTCACCGGGGAAAGACCTAGCGGGTTATCAAATGATCAAAAACTTAGGTGGCATCGTCAAAGAAGTGGTCTTGAAATGATATGACAGGTTATATGAAGAAGGAGAATGACCGGCAGAGGGGAAAATTACCGGTAACAATTCCAATATGCAAGTCAGGGTAAGACCCGGAAGAGGCAGGAAATTATAAATTTGGGGAAAAGTAATGGAAAAAAAAAAAAGATTAATGAAAGACTAGTATTTTATTTAGAGTCAAAAGAAATAATCAAAAAACTAACAAAGTGGTAAATAATGTTCAAGACTGGGGAACGGCTTGAGGTTTAAGATTCTCTGTTGGAAAGACAAAAGTCATACATTTTACAAAGACAAAAGTACCAAACAAGCTCCAAATAAAAACTCTAAGGTGAAAATATAGAAGAGGTACAAGTATTTAAATATTTAGGAATATGGTTTGATAAAAATATGAACTAGTCAACCCACATCAGCAAAATAGATTTGATTAGATTAGATTAGATAGTACTTTATTTATTCCTTCAGGAGTGTTCCTTCCGGAAAATAAAAAAATAGGGGAAAAAGTAAAAAGGTGTTAAATATAATGAGGTCTTTGAGGGGTAATGATTGGGGGGCTGATAGGTTAACGTTGAAAACAATACATGTATATATTTATAACTTTAATTCCATCTGTTATTGATTACGGATGCATTATTTACCAATCTGCTTCAAAAACATGACTTGGGAAAATAGACCGGATCCAGTCACAGGCTTTAAGGTTATGTTGTGGAGCTACTACATCAACCCTAGTGCCAGTATTACAAGTAAAAATGAACGAAAAACCTTTGGGCAAGAGGAGAGATCAACTCTCAGCAGTTTATCGGGCAACTTTAAAAGGATCCAAGCAAGGATATCCGACTTGTCCAGTGCTACCAATCTGCCAAGAAAAAGAGAAAACAAAAAAGAATAGTTTTGGGTGGATTATAGGAGACATATGTAATAAAGTTAAAATTGACAATATTAAAGTTAGTCCTACAGTACCAATGCCTACAATACCACCGTGGATGTTTGATAACCCAAAAGAAAACATGCAATTACTAAAGAATAGAAATTTAAATAGTTACCGGATAGAAAAATGGATTGAGATATGATATATACGGATGCATCAAAAACTATATAAAAAAAAATAAAGGTAAGAGCTGTAGCAGTTATCCCACAAGGAAACATAGTATTAAATAAAATAATCAGTGATAAACTATCTGTTTTTACGGGGGAATTGGTAGCAATTTATATGGCAGTTAACTGGATAGAGGAAAACAAAGCAAGGAAAGTAGTTGTGTGCTCGCAGTCCAACAGTGCATTGATGAGCATAAAAAACATAGCATCAGAAACAAGACAAGATTTAGTTTATGAAATAGTTCAGGCAATCTATAGAATAAATAAAGCGGGAGGTGTGGTAACATTTCTTTGGGTTCCTTGGAAGATATTGTAGGATGGAATTCACAACACATAGGATATAAAGCATTATACACGTATTTAAAAAACATTGGGTTAAATAAAAGAATATAGAGTAGGGATCCATCTTGATCCACACTCCATTTCAACCAGAAGGTTGCTTGGCGGAAACAACCGCCCACCTCCGGAATCAGTCCCCGCCCATTCCCCTTAGGCGCGAAATTCATTTGAGCGAAAGACATTAGAGTGAGAGGAGCTCTTTAAAGCTCCTGAGAATCTTAAAAAGCTTACAGAAAACGAGAAAAACTTACAGCGGGTGCCTGTCGGACATTCACCGTCGTTTTCGATGATTTCCCCTCGGAGCAAGGATTCGATGTCTGGAGTCTTTGGCGCAATCAAGCCTTCTCCTCTGCCTGGAACGGCCGTTGACGGACCCGCCAGCGTTAAGGGAGACGAGCGAGCCGGAGATGTAAACGGAAAATCTGTAAGTAAATATATGTATATATGTATCGTATACCGCATGTTTTTTTTTCTTGTAAAATGAGAATCATTTGACTCACCAGACTGCGATTGTGTTAAAACGATCGCGTTAGGATCTTACGGCAAATCCTCTATGAAACTAAATAATGAATACACATAATATTAAATAATTTGAAGGTTTAAACACACCTCGATAATCATCTTCCAACTTTGTAAGATCGTTTAAGCAAAGTTCATCGTCTTTCACTTCGTCGTCATCGGCTGTAAAAAAAAAAGTATTACAACGTCGTACAAGTGCAATGCTTTTAACGTTTAAATGCTTAAATGGAGTTAAACCAATGTCTAATAACGTGGTAAAAACGGAGGTAATGGTGTGTGTGTGTGTGTGTGTGTGCGTGTGTGTGTGTGTGCGTGTGTGTGTGTATGTGTGTGTGTGTGTGTGTGTGCGTGCGTGCGTGCGTGCGTGTGTGCGTGCGTGCGTGTCCTGTTGTTTCAGACGATCGTAAACATTTAAACTGTCAGATGGGTGGTCAGTAAAAACTGAACCCTGCTTTGTCCCCCAAACTGACCTGTTGTTTCAAACGACCGTAAAGACCAGTTGCTACGTGACACTGTGTTCTGCGATAGTTTTTTCCATCTGTTTAAATATGTTTTCGTGAGGTATGGAAGTTGTTTCAGACGATCGTAAACATTTAAACTGTCAGATGGGTGGTCACATGCTGCTCAGATGACATTGCTTTCTTAAAAAACTGAACCCTCCTTTGTTCCCTCGTCAGGTCTTAACGATGTGTGCGTACGAATGTGTGTGTGTGTGTGTGTGTGTGTGTGTGTGTGTGTGTGTGTGTTTGTGTGTGCGTGTATGTGTGTGTGCGTGCGTGTGTGCGTGTGTGTGTGTGTGTGTGTGTGTGTGTGCGTGTGTGTGCGTGTGTGTGTGTGTGTGTGCGTGTCCACCAAAAACTTCCCAATCCACGGTAGATAACGATGAAAATATCGAGAAAGGGCTTCCGTCTCTTCTTTCTTTTAGCTGAAATAAGCAGATATCACCCATTTCGTATCTGAATACAAATCCAAAAGATCCCTCCATCCCTAACCCTTCCAAGTCCCATTTCTCACGCAAAGACTCGGTCGGCGGCATCTGAATACGATTTAGAAACACTCGACTTTTTTGCGGAGCGTCAATGTAAGTTTTATTATTTTTATAAATCGACACAGGCGTTTCACTAATCATGACCGAATCGAACAAAGTCTTTACGCTAACGTATAAAGCTCCAAATAATGACTAAGCCTTACACCGCCCTTTTGTACCCCTCCTCTAAGTGTGTGTGTGTGTGTGTGTGTCTGTGTGTGTGTGTGTGTGTGTGTGTGTGTGTGTGCGTGTGTGCGTGTGTGTGCGTGTGTGTGCGTGTCCACCAAAAACTTCCCAATCCACGGTAGATAACGATGAAAATATCGAGAAAGGGCTTCCGTCTCTTCTTTCTTTTAGCTGAAATAAGCAGATATCACCCATTTCGTATCTGAATACAAATCCAAAAGATCCCTCCATCCCGTACGCTTCCAAGTCCCATTTCTCACGCAAAGACTCGGTCGGCGGCATCTGAATACGATTTAGAAACACTCGACTTTTTTGCGGAGCGTCAATGTAAGTTTTATTATTTTTATAAATCGACACAGGCGTTTCACTAATCATGACCGAATCGAACAAAGTCTTTACGCTAACGTATAAAGCTCCAAATAATGACTAAGCCTTACACCGCCCTTTTGTACCCCTCCTCTACGTGTGTGTGTGTGTGTGTGTGTGTGTGTGTGTGTGTGTGTGTGTGTGTGTGTGTGTGTGTGTGTGTGTGTGTGTGTGTGTGTGTGTGTGTGCGTGCGTGTCCACATCTCCACACGTAACATTCCCAGCCATCAATACATCGAAATCTGGAAGTTGTTTCAAACGATCGTAAACATTTAAACTATCAAATATATGGTCACATGCTGCTCAGATGACATTGCTTTCTTAAAAAAACTGAACCCTCCTTTGTTCCCTGTCAGGTCTTAACTCCACCCTCTTCCTGGTTTAACCACTCCCACCGCAGGTCTTAACTCTGCCCTCTTTCTGTTTAAAACTCCACCCTCTTCCTGGTTTAACCACTCCCACCGCAGGTCTTAACTCCACCCTCTTCCGGGTAAGCCACACCCACTTGACCTTGACATTTGAACCTGACCTTTGACTTTGACCTTTAACCTCGACCCCTCATAAATCATTTACCTTTGAACTTGACCCCTCATAAATCATTGACCTTTGACCTTGAGGGGTCATAAATAATTGATTTATGGGGGGTCATAAATCATTTTTGACTAAAGGTATCCCCTTAAATTCTCTCAGGGAAGCCCAGACTTTCCTCTCCCCAGCCACTTTCTTTCAGCTCTTCCCGGGGGTTCCCGAGGAGTTCCCAGGCCAGCCGGGAGACATAGTCTTCCCAACGTGTCCTGGGTTTTCCCCATGGCCTCCTATCGGTCGGACGTGCCCTAAACATCTACCATGGGAGGATTTGGGTGGCATCCTGACCAGATGCTCAAATCACCTCATTACTTTGAGCTCTTCCCGGATGGCAGAGCTTCTCACCCTATCAATAAGGGAGAGACCCGCCACCTGGGGGAGGGAACTCATTTCGGTCGCTTGTACCCGTGATCTTGTCCTTTCGGTCATAACCCAAAGCTCATGACCATAGGTGAGGATGAGAACGTAGATCGACCGGTAAATTGAGAGCTTTGCTTTCCAGCTCAGCTCCTTATTCACCACAACGGATCGATACAGCGTCCGCATTACTGAAGACGCCGCACCGATCCGCCTGTCGATCTCACCATCCACTCTTCCCTCACTCGTGAACAAGACTCCTAGGTACTTGAACTCATCCACTTATCGAACAATCTCCTGGTTGTTCGATAAGAAAAGAATCAATTCCATCGATTCAAATCCCTTTTTGAGAAACAGTTCCCGTTATCAAAGCCACTATAGTAAAGAAAAATATTTGGTTCTTTTTACGAATTCCTGGGAATCCCGTGTCACAGGAAATGACGTAGCTCAGTCATTCGGCGGCAGATACAGTAGCAGCAACAGCAATGGACCGGAGATAACGCTCCAAGGCATGGCTTCACTTTACTAAGAAATACGACGAGGAAACGGCTTTTACTGCCAGGGTTCGCTTTCCTGTAAGGAGAGCAGTACAACAAACACGTTCAGGCCGTACATAACATGAAGGTTAGAGAAAGCCTGCACTCTATTACCAATCTGCTCACCTGGTACTGATGAGGGCAAGCTCGATAAAGGACCAGTGGACCCAAGGAACGATGCGGGAACTTAGTTCTCTTATCGGATACCGTAAGGCTTATTTATGCTCTCTCTCTCTCTGCGCTTTTCCTCGTGTTCTGACATCCTTGTTTGTTCTCCCGTGTTTTCCGCAGTGTTTCCCTTCCGTTGCCCTGGATTTGGACCGCCTCCCTCGTTTCCCGACTCCTCGCTCACCCCCGGACTCTGACGTCTTTCTCTCTGCCCCACGGACCCCTCGCGAAATTTGGGCTCCTTTTTCCTTGCCCTCTTTGGTTTTGTCTGCTTCCTCATTCAACATTCACGGTAACACACACTTCAGTTAATCTACACAAATAGTAACACACATTCGCACTCATAGAACACTACTTTCCTCTGGTGTCCGTTTGCCGTCACCCCCTTAGTTATACCATAACAGGAGAATCGATAAGAGGATTCGCTAATGGCATCGAAATTGATCATTTCTGAACAAATATCCTTAATCTGGACACCACATTATTTGGACATTTGTCTCTTCCCATTGTCTTCTGATGTTACATGTTGGGTCAAAGACATTTTTAGGTACTTGTTCAAGGTTAAAGGCCTTCTTCTCCTCGTCTGGTTATGCAAACACTCCTCCCTCTTGTTGTACCCCTTCGTTTGTGAGCAGGATTTAATTCAATTATGCAACATTGGGGGCTTACCCCCCTCCAGCTAGAGTCAATTTAACCCGCCAACTGAGCTGCTGTTCATCCTTGCCAGAACCTAATAATGTTCTGGCCAAAGCCACGGTTATAGATGAAAAAGTTAATTCTAAAGAAAGCAGAACGCCGCTTCGGGAGCTGAGGAAAGTGGATGAATAGGGAATGGCGGAGATTTGTGATATTTTGTGTGTGTCTGTGTGTGTTGGATGGGTAAATACTGTGAGATTTGGAGTAGATGATGAAGGTTTGTTTGTGATTCTTTTGATCGCTGTTGATTCTGGTTCATCGTCTTTAGCCATAGAATGAGGATTGTAAATTGGAAGGACGGCAGCTGTGTTTTTCTTACACTTTTCTCCATTTACTTACAAACCCCGTTTCCATATGAGTTGGGAAATTGTGTTAGATGTAAATATAAACACAATACAATGATTTGCAAATCATTTTCAACCCATATTCAGTTGAATATGCTACAAAGACAACATATTTGATGTTCAAACTGACACTTTTTTTTTTTTTTTTTGCAAATAATCATTAACTTTAGAATTTGATGCCAGCAACACGTGACTAAGAAGTTGGGAAAGGTGGCAACAAATACTGATAAAGTTGAGGAATGCTCATCAAACACTTATTTGGAACATCCCACAGGTGTGCAGGCTAATTGGGAACAGGTGGGTGCCATGATTGGATATAAAAACAGCTTCCCAAAAAATGCTCAGTCTTTCACAAGAAAGGTTGGGGGCGAGGTACACCCCTTTGTCCACAACTGCGTGAGCAAATTGTCAAACAGTTTAAGAACAACATTTTTCAAAGTGCAACTGCAAGAAATTTAGGGATTTCAACATCTACGCTCCATAATATCATCAAAAGGTTCAGAGAATCTGGAGAAATCGCTCCACGTAAGCGGCATGGCCGGAAACCAACATTGAATGACCGTGACCTTCAATCCCTCAGACGGCACTGTATCAAAACCGACATCAATCTCTAAAGGATATCACCACACTCAGGAACACTTCAGAAAACCACTGTCACTAAATACAGTTTGTCGCTGCATCTGTAAGTGCAAGTTAAAGCTCTACTATGCAAAGCGAAAGCCATTTATCAACAACATCCAGAAACTCCACCGGCTTCTCTGTGCCTGAGATCATCTAAGATGGACTGATGCAAAGTGTAAAAGAGTTCTGTATCTGACGAGACCACATTTCAAATTGTTTTTGGAAATATTCAACATTGTGTCATCAGGACCAAAGGGGGAAGCAAACCATCCAGACTGTTATCGACGCAAAGTTTAAAAGCCAGCATCTGTGAATGTATGGGGGTGCATTAGTGCCCAGGGCATGGGTAACTTACACATCTGTGAAGGCACCATTAATGCTGAAAGGTACATACAGGTTTTGGAACAACACATGCTGCCATCTAAGCGCCGTCTTTTTCATGGACGCCCCTGCTTATTTCAGCAAGACAATGCCAAGCAACATTCAGCATGCGTTACAACAGCGTCGCTTCGCAAAAAGACTATTTTACTTTGTGAAATTTTCTAACATTTTTACATGTTCGGGGCATTTTAGCATATGTGATGAATGATTACTGTATCTTGACAAAATATATCGGCAAATCCACAGCAGTCGTCTTTGTGTACATTGAAGTGGGCCTACATGTTGTAAAAATAGTCAGTGATGCTCCGTTTGTCGTTTTGAGCCTCAACCCGAGTAAACAGAATGCTAATGCTAACAAGCTAACGTTGAAGTTGAAGGGTTTGTGTGAGATAAACATTGACATTTATACCTCCGGTATAGCTCGGTTGGTAGAGTAGCCGTGCCAGCAACTTGAGGGTTGCAGGTTCGATTCCCACTTACGCCATCCTAGTCACTGCCGTTGTGTCCTTGGGCAAGACACTTTACCCACCTGCTCCCAGTGCCACTCACACTGGTTTAAATGTAACTTAGATATTGGGTTTCACTATGTAAAGCGCTTTGAGTCACTAGAGAAAAGCGCTATATAAATATAATTCACTTCACTTCACTTCATTATATATTGTTATTTACAGATAAACACTGACCTTTATTATTATATTATAGTACATTTAATATTATATTCGCTATAAGATGCTCAGTGGCCTTGTGGTTAGAGTGTCTGCCCTGAGATTGGTAGGTCGTGAGTTCAAACCCCGGCTGAGTCATACCAAAGACTATAAAAATGTGAGCCATTACCTTCCTGCTTGGCACTCAGCATCAGCGGTTGAAATTGGGGGTTAAATCACCAAAAATGTTAATACACTGACACACAACATCCGGAATCGCATCATGCATTGCTTCAAAACTACGGAAAGTAGTAATGTCCAAAAAAAGATAGTGACAGAGAAAAGAACGAGGATGGACAATTCAACCCTAAACTCACTCCTTTTAATGCGAGTTAAATGTCACAGATGCTGCCCATACCTATGCTCCTTCAAAGGCTGTGCTACTGGCCACAAAGCATTGCTCTTTCAAATACAACAATGAATAGAGAGGAGTGTTATGTGTGTGTACATGTGTAAATAAAAGAACACTAAAATTCAAGTATAAATATATATATATATATATATATATATATATATATATATATATATATATATATATATATATATATATATAAGAAATCTATAAATATCTATAAGAAATACTTGAATTTCAGTGAATTGTAGCTATAAATATACTCCTCCCCCCGTAATTGTTGGAAAAGTCCACTGTTTAAAATGGTTGTGTGTATGCTGCACTGATGAGACTATTTGGTGTACATCGTTTTGTCCTACTAATATCGGCGGTTCTTGAACCCACCATAGCGTGGACTCTGACACAGTGTCAGGACTTTGACTTAGATTTGTTTTGCTTCTTCGATTGCAGAGAATATTTGGAACGAACCAGGCGTGAATGTGAGTACATGATTAATTTATTTATATACTATAATACAAAAAGGGAAAACATAGGGCGTGCTCAGTGGCGGATAATAACCTTGACTAAACTCCAAACAAAACCGCACAATGGCGTAACTATATACAAATAAACAAAAGATGCTATCAAAGGTACAAAACAACTCAAAAACTTGCACAGAAGCATAATTACAAACAAGATCTTACGTGGTGTGGTCAAGGCAGGTGCGTGGTCATAGTAAGTAGCATGTAGCACAAACATGTAGCAAGTAGTACAGCATAAGCAGTATGCAAAGTTCCCAGGCCGAGGAACAGAAAACAAATGACTTAAATAGTGACTATGATGATGAGAAACAGGTGTGGGGCTGAGGGCAGGGGCGTGACTTGGAGACCAGGTGGAAACTAATGAGTAACTCTGGAAACCAACAAAACCCGGAAGTGCGAAAACGGGAAACAAGACTCCAAAAACAAAACATAAACTCAGATTAACAGGCATGACACACAACAGTTTGTTTACGCGTTAAATCTTCCACTCCTCCTTTGTCTCATTTTGTCCACCAAAAGTTTTATACTGTGCGTGAATGCACAAAAGTGCGCTTTGTTGATGTTATTGACTTGTTGGAGTGCTAATCAGGCGTATTTGGTCGGCGCACGACTGCAAGCTAATCAATGCTAGCATGCTATTTAGGCTAGCTGTATGTACATATTGCATCATTATGCCTCATTTGTAGCTATATTTGGGCTAATTTAATATAATTTTCCTGTATCCTCTTTGTATATAATTTAGCTTGTAATATTGGCTGCATTTCAGATAGTTGTTTGAGTGTCATATTGTTCCAGACCACAGCAAACGTTACCCAGCTTGCAAAGATTGTAATACATCTATTAAAAGAAGACATCCTAGCCCAGGGGTAGGAAACCTATGGCTCTAGAGCCAAATGTGGCTCTTTTGATGACTGCATCTGGCTCTCAGATAAATCTTATCTGACATTGCTTAACACGATAAGTAATGAATAATTCCGCTGGTAATCGCAGTGTTAATAATTACATTCAAAATATAAAACATTCTCATACATTTTAATCCATCCATCTGTTTTCTACCGCACCTGTTCAAGAAGTCGCATTAATGGTAAGAAGGATTTTATTTATCATCGGTGAGCTTCCGAATAAAAATGTTATTAAAAATAATAAGGGACTTATTATGTGAAGATCTGTGACTTCATTTCTGTTTTTTGCTTCTTTGTTTCGTATTTACTTCCCATCAGTGCTTTTATTTTGTTTCCATTTCCTGTTTGTCCCGCTGAGCGCTGTGTTTTTTTCCCCTCAACTGCTGCCAATCAGCATGTTTCTATTTATGCTTATCTTGCGTGTTCCTCAGGGCTCAAAGATTGACTATTGTTTAGAACTGTACATGCAAGACTGCTTCATTCTCCTCTGTTGGTGATATTAAAAGAATCTTACCTGCGCCTCGCTCTCCTGGTTCCTGCATCTAAGGGTCGCTACTACTGCTGCCATGCGAGTTTGTGACATATTCTACTCTATAAATGTTGGTCTTACTTAAAAATGCAGACATTTAGTTGTATTCAGTGTTAAAAAATATTATATGGCTTAAATGGCTCTCTCAGCCAAAAAGGTTCCCGACCCCTGCTCTAGCCAGTAATTTCCAGGAGTTATCTCACCTTCTGAGTAGCCTCTGATTCACTAATGGTTTCTAATGTTGTAAATGTTGATCATATTACGCCTGTACTGGCTCACCTGCACTGGCTTCCTGTGCACTTAAGATGTGACTTTAAGGTTTTACTACTTACGTATAAAATACTACACGGTCTAGCTCCATCCTATCTTGCCGATTGTATTGTACCATATGTCCCGGCAAGAAATCTGCGTTCAAAAGACTCCGGCTTATTAGTGATTCCTAGAGCCCAAAAAAAGTCTGCAGGCTATAGAGCGTTTTCCGTTCGGGCTCCAGTACTCTGGAATGCCCTCCCGGTAACAGTTCGAGATGCTACCTCAGTAGAAGCATTTAAGTCTCACCTTAAAACTCATCTGTATACTCTAGCCTTTAAATAAACCTCCTTTTTAGACCAGTTGATCTGCCGCTTCTTTTCTTTCTCCTATGTCCCCCCCTCCCTTGTGGAGGGGGTCCGGTCCGATGACCATGGATGAAGTACTGGCTGTCCAGAGTCGAGACCCAGGATGGACCGCTCGTCGGGACCCAGGATAGACCGCTCGCCTGTATCGGTTGGGGACATCTCTACGCTGCTGATCCGCTTGAGATGGTTTCCTGTGGACGGGACTCTCGCTGCTGTCTTGGATCCGCTTGAACTGAACTCTCGCGGCTGTGTTGGAGCCACTATGGATTGAACTTTCACAGTCCTCTCCAAGGTTTCTCATAGTCAGCATTGTCACTGGCGTCCCACTGGATGTGAATTCTCCCTGCCCACGTGGTGTGAGTTTTCCTTGCCCTTTTGTGGGTTCTTCCGAGGATGTTGTAGTCGTAATGATTTGTGCAGTCCTTTGAGACATTTGTGATTTGGGGCTATATAAATAAACATTGATTGATTGATTGAAAATGTGTGGAATAAATATTACATTTCAACATTTCTGTCAATGAAGATTCACGTCAGCTTGTGACGCGTAGTCATTTTGATAGTAGGCTATTATAGCCAATATAGACACTTACGTCATGTGTTGCCTTCATTAAATTAGACTTATGTAAGGCTTTTCATTTTTGACGGCTCCAGACAGATTTGTTTTTTGTATTTTTGGTCCAATATGGCTCTTTCAACGTTTCGGGTTGCCGACTCCTGCATTTAGGAGATGTCTGGTCGTTCCAAACATCAGCTTGCTGCAGCTAAATGAGGACCTCTGCTGGCCGCCAGCTGTCATTACAACACAGGTGCATGGTCTTTGCATGGGCGTGCCTTTCCGTACAGGAACAGCTTCCCGCCTTAAGATCATGTGCCTTTTGCTTGTCCAGGTTGGTCCAACCCATCTGCAGAGTCCTGCCCCCTTTTCTTGCTGCAGACTTGAGGAAGTCCAGTGCATCCAACAGCAGCAGAAGCAGACCGAAAGAGGAGGTAAACTCTTTTGTCGTACTTACTTAAAGAGTCAATAACAGTCTGTGCATCATACTTTTATATTATTTTGAAAAGTCCAAATAAGTCAGGGTGTGATGTGACAGGTGGCGACAGTACACCTGCTTTGAGACAAGAGCTGTATTGATGCATGTTTGGTTATGCGAAAATTGTGACGACGACTTTTTACCGTCAACTGAGTTTAGGGGGGTGCGGGGGGTGAATATTGTAGCGTCCATGAAGAGTTAGTTCTGCTAGGGGTTCTAATGTTCTGTTGTGTTTATGTTGTGTTACGGTGCGGATGTTCTCCCGAAATGTGTTTGTCATTCTTGTTTGGTGTGGGTTCACAGTGTGCCGCATATTTGGAACAGTGTTAAAGTTGTTTATACGGCCACCCTCAATGTGACCTGTATGGCTGTTGACCAAGTATGCATGGCATTCACTTGTGTGTGTGGAAAGCCGTAGATATCATGTGACTGGGCCGGCACGCAAAGGAAGTGCCTTTAAGGTTTATTGGCGCTCTGTAATCCTCAATACGTCCGTGTACAGAGCGGCGTTTTAAAAAGTCATACATTTTACCTTTTCAAACCGATACCGACAATTTCCGATATCACATTGTGAACGACTCTCGCCGTCGTCGTGCGGGTTCCACGGACCATCAAGGAAGGACATTGCTTTCGTGCAGGTTTGACTCGCTTTATTTTTCGATACAACTTGTCTTCAAGTCCGGTCGCTTTTCAGCTCCTTCTCTGCAGCTCGTTCCTCTGTTGCTTTTCAGCCGCCCTCGTCGTCGTCGTCTTGCTCTCTTGTTGTTTATACGGCCACCCTCAGTGTGACCTGTATGGCTGTTGACCAAGTATGCCTTGCATTCACTTGTGTGTGTGGAAAGCCGTAGATATCATGTGACTGGGCCGGCACGCAAAGGCAGTGCCTTTAAGGTTTATTGGCGCTCTGTAATCCTCAATACGTCCGTGTACAGAGCGGCGTTTTAAAAAGTCATACATTTTACCTTTTAAAACCGATACCGACAATTTCCGATATCACATTGTGAACGACTCTCGCCGTCGCAGTGCGGGTTCCAGGGACCATCAAGGAAGGACATTGCTTTCGTGCAGGTTTGACTGGCTTTATTTTTCGATACAACTTGTCTTCAGGTCCGGTCGCTTTTCAGCTCCTTCTCTGCTGCTCGCTCCTCGGTTGCTTTTCAGCCGCCCTCGTCGTCGTCGTCTTGCTCTCTGTTGTTTTCGCTCCTCGTGCACTGCTGCGGGGTCTCCTCCTCCTTCTCCCCTTTTATACAGCGTGAGGAGAAATGTTAATTGTGATCCATGCACCTGCACTTGACTGTGGCGTCTCTCCGCTCGGCCGCATTCTCCGCCTCCTCGCCGCCAACTTGGGCCAGGCTCCAGCGTGTCCTACCCCGCTGCTCCTTCGCCGGCTACGCCTCTCCACACACATTTTAAAGCATTTATCGGCTGATAATATCAGCAGGCCGATATGATTGAACATCTCTGGTCGTAATACAATGAAGTGGCCTTGAGAGGGACACCTGTGGCACACCGCAAAATTGAAAAAGTGATTCTCGAGGCCATTTTGGAGCTTGCAGTAACTACATGTGTTGCCCTTATCTTCTCCAGGAGGGAACGACCTGAGCTACCTGACGGAGGAGGAGCAGGGCGTCATCATGACGGTGCTGAGGAGGGACGCCCAACTGAAGAAGGCGGAGGAGCAGAGAGTCCGGTAGGACAGAAACATACAAGATGTTGTTGTGAGACCACATGTCTGTTCCTAATGGAACAACACAAATAACAACCCGGCGCCAGAGAATAAGACAGGAACTCAATGAACGACCACGTCCGGGGGGATGTGGCGGTCGATGGTGTTTAGAGGAGATGACACACCTTCTACCTGGTCATGTGTGCCCTTTTTTAGTCAGCAAATATTTGAACAGCTGTGACTCAAGAATGTCAAATATTAGCTTCAAGTGCCAATCAGGCGGGTGTCAAAGCATCCTGGCCACAGATCGACCTACTCAGTGGCTTAGTGGTTAGAGCAGGGGTCACCAACGTGGTACCAGGTCGCCCGTAAGGAGCAGATGAGTCGCCCGCTGGCCTGTTCTAAAAATAACTCAAATAGCAGCACTTACCAGTGAGCTGCCTCTATTTTTGAAATTGTATTTATTTACTAGCAAGCTGGTCTCGCTTTGCTGGACATTTTTAATTCTAAGAGAGACAAAACTCAAATAGAATTTGAAATTCAAGAAAATATTCACTTGTTTAAATGAATTAATTTATATTTTTTTTACTTTGCTTCTTATAACTTTCAGAAAGACAATTTTAGAGAAAAAATACAACCTTAAAAATGATTTTAGGATTTTTAAACACATTTACCTTTTTAGATTCCTTCCTCTTCTTTCCTGACAATTTAAATCAATGTTCAATTAAATTTATGTTTTTTTTATTGTAAAGAATAATAAATACATTTTAATTTAATTCTTCATTTTAGCTTCTTTTTTTTCGACGAAGAATATGTGTGAAATATTTCTTCAAACTTATTATGATTACAATTAAAAAATATTCTCTGGCAAATCTAGAAAATCTGTTGAATCAAATTTCAATCTTATTTCAAAGTCTTTTGAATTTCTTGAATAATTTTTGTTCTGGAAATAATGATTTGTCTTTGTTAGAAATATATCCATCCATTTCCTACCGCTTATTCCCGTTTTTGGGGTCGCGGGGGGCGCTGGCGCCTATCTCAGCTACAATCGGGCGGAAGGCGGCGTACACCCTGGACAAGTCGCCACCTCATCGCAGGGCCTGTTAGAAATATAGCTTGGTCCAATTTGTTATATATTCTAACAAAATGCAGATTGGATTTTAACCTATTTAAAACATGTCAACAAAATTCTAGAATTAATCTTAATCGGGAAAAATTACTAATGATTTCCCATAAAAAAATGTTTTAATTTATTTTAAAAAGATACGAATAAGCTAGTTTTTCTCTTCTTTTTTTCCCGGTAGAATTTTGAATTTTATAGAGTCGAAATTGAACATAAACTATGTTTCAAAATAAAATTTTTATTTTTTTTGTGTTTTCTCCTCTTTTAAACCGTTTAATTAAGTAATTTTTTTCATCATTTATTCTCTACAAAAAACCTTCCATAAAAGGAAAAAAAAATGTACGACGGAATGACAGACAGAAATACCCATTTTTTTTATATATATAGATTTATTTAGCAAAGGTAAATTAAGAAAATTGTATATTTCTGGCAATTTATTTAAGTGTGTATCAAACTGGTAGCCCTTCGCATTAATCAGTACCCAAGAAGTAGCGCTTGCTTTCAAAAAGGTTGATGACCCCTGGGTTAGAATGTCCGCCCTGAGATGGGTAGGTTGTGGGTTCAAAACCCAGCCGAGTCATACCAAAAGACTAAAAAAATGGGACTCATTACCTCCCTGCTTGGCACTCAGCATCAAGGGTGGGTATTGGGGGTCGAATCAACAAAAATGATTCCTGGGTGCGGCCACCGCTGCTGCTCACTGCTCCCCCTCACCTCCCAGGGAAAACATGACAGAATCAGAATGAGGATCACCCCGACTCTCAGAAGGTTGCCACTCCCAAATGTCTAAAACGAGAAAGAATGTTGTACTGATACGTAACCTAAGCGAGACAGGCTGGTGCTTACGGTACCTGAGAAATCAAAGTATCACATGCGGACGCCAGCCCTGCGCCAACAGATATGCCCGTCACATTAACAACCTGTGGATATAAAGAAGAAAATGCTGCAGTGTGCATGTAGGTCAGATGGTTTCATCTGAAATGAGGACTTACCGCTATGGCCAGAGCTACACCTGCCAGCTCCACCTTGCCCAAAATGGCCACAAAAGACTGTGCTGATAAAACACACACCAAAAAACAGGAGGTTGGCCAAAATCTATTAAATTGGAGGAAAGTTTTTCAGCATTAGATATAAGTGCACAAGTTCCAGTAGTGGCAAATATCTGCCTTTGTCGAAAAGATAGCATAGGTCTTTATTGTCATTGCACAAGTACAAGTAAACTTAGTTTTTTAGGACAAACCTGTTCAAGATGAGACTAACAAACAGTGTACAGAGTTACAGAACAGGAAGGCTGATGGGAAAAAGGTCAACGCTGGCGAAGGATGAGTAAAAAAATACAATCTAGACTTGGCTCTTAAGGGGGCCCAGTCAGGAGTGGGAAAAAAAACCTGCATAGCAAAGCACATTTACATATTGTAATGTACACCTCGAGATATATATAGCAACAGAGTGGATGGAGTGGGGGGGTCAATGGTGGAAGGCTGCAGCTCTCAGGCGCTGCCCATCCTTCCATCACTTCCCATCATTTCTACCCAATCAACAATATTCAGGGGTTGCCATAATGGCACTGCCTTTAGCGCCCTCTACAACCTGTACTAACAGCGTATAAGCCCAATTATACGTTGCATCTGACTCTGTATTACGCACGTGTGCAACTGCAAGACATATTTGATCAACAGCTACACAGGTCACACTGAGGGTGGTCGTAAAAAAACACTCTAACGCTGTTACAAATATGCGTCACACTGTGAAGCCACACCAAACAAGAATGACAAACACATTTCGGGGGAACATCCATCCATCCATTTCCTACCGCTTATTCCCTTTCGGGGTCGCGGGGGGCGTTGGCGCCTATCTCAGCTACAATCGGGCGGAAGGCAGGGTACACCCTGGACAAGTCGCCACCTCATCGCAGGGCCAACACAGACAACATTCACACTCACATTCACACACTAGGGCCAATTTAGTGTTGCCAATCAACCTATCCCCAGGTGCATGTCTTTGGAAGTGTGAGGAAGCCGGAGTACCCGTTCGGAATCCACGCATTCATGGGGAGAACATGCAAACTCCACACAGAAAGATCCCGAGCCTGGATTTGAACCCAGGACTGCAGGAACTTCGTATTGTGAGGCAGACTCACTAACCCCTCTGCCACCGTGAAGCCCTTCGGGGGAACATCCGCAACATAAACACAATACAACAAGATACCCAGAATCCCATGCATCCCTAACTCTTCTGGGCTACAATATACACCCCCCCGCTACCACCAACCCCCCACGCCCCCACCCTCCCTACTTGCGTTGGTTGAGGTGGTGTATATTGTAGCCCGGGACAAGTTAGTGCTGCAAGGGCTTCTGGGTATTTGTTCTCTTGTGTTTAAGTTGAGTTAGGGTGCGGATGATCCTCCGAAATGTGTTTGTCATTCTTGTTTGGTGTGGCTTCACAGTGTGCCGCATATTTGTAACAGTGTTAAACTTGTTTATACGCCCACCCTCAGTGTGACCCGTATGGCTGTTGACCAAGTATGCCTTGCAGCCACTTATGATGTTCCGCAAAAGTTTCACTCAACAATTATTGTTGAGTGTTGTCGTGTAATGTAAAAGCATACGCGATGACATGTTGTGGGACTGTAGTCCACTTATTGGGGGTACTTGAAGGTATGCCAAGGGACAAGTGAGATTTATTATAAATATTCTAAAAAAGTATCAGCAATTCATAAATACATTTATTGGATAACACTTCAACAGAATATGAATGTATGTTCATAAAGTGTGAAAAGAAATGCAACAATGCAATATTCAGTGTTGACAGCTCGATTTTCCATAAATATTGATGTTAAAAATATATTTTTTGTGAAGAAATGTTTAGAAGGAAGTTGATGGATCTTTATTAAAATCCCCAAAGAGGGCACTTTAAGTTGATGATTACTTCGATGTGTAGAAATCTGCATTTAGAATTGATTTAGTAGTTTATTTTTCAACAAGTTTTTTTAGTTATTTGTATATCTTTTTTTCCAAATAGTTCAAGAAAGACCACTACAAATGAGCAATATTTTGCACTGTTATACAATTGAATAAATCAGAAAGTGATGACATAGTGCTGTATTTTACTTCTTTATCTCTTTGTTTCAACCACAAATGCTTTGCTGTGATTATCAATCAATCAATCAATCAATCAATCAATCAATCAATCAATGTTTATTTATATAGCCCCAAATCACAAATGTCTCAAAGGACTGCAGAAATCATTACGACTACAACATCCTCGGAAGAACCCACAAAAGGGCAAGGAAAACTCACACCCAGTGGGCAGGGAGAATTCTAGAAATGAGGCCAGTTTTAAGAGCTATTTACTTATTATTAGTATTACTCCAATTTTAGCCGTTGTTGACTTCACATCACAAATCTTTGTTTTGGCATGAACAATTATAAATGGTCTATTCTAGTTGAAACATGTTAACCCTTGTATTATGTTGGGGGAAAATGACATTGATTATGTTGCGGGTCATTTTGACCCGTACTGTGTAAATGCACTCAAAACAGTCAAGAAAACAGGTTAAACCAATAACAATTTTATTTTAGGTTATATAAACATTTAGAAAAGTGACATACAATACATTTTTATTCCAATTGTATTATGTTAAGGGTCAATTTGACCCATTTCAGTTTTTGTGCCAGTGACAATGCTGACTATGAGAAACCTTGGAGAGGACCTCAGATGTGGGCAACCCCCCCCCCCTCCTCCCCCCTCTAGGGGACCGAAAGTAATGGATGTCGAGCGGGTCTAACATGATACTGTGAAAGTTCAATCCATGGGGGTACTTGAATTAAAAACATGTTGACAGGGGGGTACGTCAGTGAAAAAAGGTTGAGAACCACTGTTGTAGAGGACGTTAAAGGCAGTGCAGTCACGGCAGCCCTTGATAATGTCGGCCGGGTGAAAATTGGGACAAATTGTGGAGAATGGTTGCAGAGGTAGATTGTCGGGAGGTGCACTGAAATTCAGGAGTCTCCCGGAAAAATGGTGAGGGTTGGCAAGTATGTTGCTAGGGCTGGAAAGCCATTCATAGAAGGTGAATTCATTAAAAAAGTGCATGTTAGATTTTTCAAGAAATCTTTTCTTGCGGCCCAGCCTCACCCAGTTTCTGCATCCAAAATGACATTGATTATGTTGCGGGTCGTTTTGACCCGTACTGTGTAAATGCACTCAAAACAGTCAAGAAAACAGGTTAAACCAATAACAATTTTATTTTAGGTTGCATAAACATTTAGAAAAGCGACATACAATATATTGAGTTTGAGACCCCCTGCTGTAAATGGTAGTTTTTCATGAATGGAGTGACTCACCACAGGAAGCGCCATCAGAGATAATTCTTTGACTTCTGCCGTGAAGCCGTCGGGAGAAAAGCTCCGTATTTGCCGGAGCAGGATGTGTCCTCTCCAGGATGTGGAAGGAGAGCTCTCCATGATTCTGAGATGATGCCTCACAGTGATGGCTGCAGGAGAGACGACAACAACAACAACAACAACAACAACAACAACAACAGCAAGTCCTCAGTCAAAGAAGGGAGGACAGACAGAACGTTATCTCGCCCGGGCATAGGTCACAAGGTGGGAGTTGCTAATAAAGTCATTTCATAAGCCGACTGCGTGCAGTGCAAAGTATTTGCCGCTTGACAAGATTTAAAATGTTATTTCTAGAAATGAGGCCAGTTTTAAGAGCTATTTACTTATTATTAGTATTACTCCAATTTTAGCTGTCGTTGACTTCACATCATAAATCTTTGTTTTGGCATGAACAATTATAAATGGTCTATTCTAGTTGTATTATGTTGGAAAAATGACATTGATTATGTTGCGGGTCGTTTTGACCCATACTGTGTATATGCACTCAAAACAGTCAAGAAAACAGGTTAAACCAATAACAATTTTATTTTAGGTTGTATAAACATTTAGAAAAGTGACATACAATACATTTTTTATTCCAATTGTATTATGTTAAGGGTCAATTTGACCCATTTCAGTTTTTGTGTTGATCAAAGTACTGGTTATCCTTTCTTTTTCTTGCTGAAATCTGGTGACTTTTCCTCATCTAGGGTCATGGACTGGTGTGTTAATCTGGACACTTTGTTGTGTAGTGGAATGTTTGTGCAGAATTTGTATAAAAAGATGATGTTGCGAGTCATTTTGACCCAGGCGCTTTAATGTGGGTAAATAACTATTCAGATCCAAAAATAAACATGTCTCCTTGATGTACGTTTTACTTTGATGTACAATTGTTTGTATTTTGATTATCTCTGAGACCCAGAGCCAGGTGTGTGAAGAGAGGAAACTTTCTCACACTTGTCCTTGTCTCCTCAGATGTCATCCTTCTGGAGCTCATTTTTGGTGAGTTTGTCAAAGAGATGACATGAGAACAGTGACAAGGAAAAGTTTGAGCAAGTTCCCTCCCTTCACACACCTGGCTCTGGGTCTCTGAGGCAATCAAAATACAAACAATTGTACATCAAGTTAAAAAGTACATCAAAGAGACTTGTTTATTTTGGCTATTTACCCACATTAAAGTGTCTGGGTCAAAATGACCCGCAACATCATCTTTGTATGCAAACTCTGCAAGACATTCCACTACTCAACAAAGTGTCCAGATTTTACACACCAGTTCATGACCCCAGATGAGGAAAAGTCACCAGATTTCAGCAAGAAAAAGAAAGGATAACCAGTACTTTACTGGTTATCCAGTTAGAACTAGGGACGGCGTGGCGCAGTGGGAGAGTGGCCGTGCACAACCTGAGGGTTCCTGGTTCAATCCCCACCTTCTACCATCCTGGTCACGTCCGTTGTGTCCTGAGCAAGACACTTCACCCTTGCTCCTGATGGGTGCTGGTTGGCGCCTTGCATGGCAGCTCCCTCCATCAGTGTGTGAATGTGTGTGTGACTGGGTAAATGTGGAAGTAGTGTCAAAGCGCTTTGAGTACTTTGAAGGTAGAAAAGCGCTATACAAGTACAACCCATTTATCATTTATACTTTGATAAACACAAAAACTGAAATGGGTCAAATTGACCCTCAACATAATAGAAGGGTTAAAATTGAGAAACATACAACTATTCAAATATTGTTTCCCCCACATCCCAAGGATGCTTGATTTAAAGACTTTCAAGTCGTATAATGATGGTCCTCAGAATAGAATAAATTAAAAGTCCTGTTTATTTCTCGATATACAAATCCTATTTTAGGAAAAACAAAAGTCAATTTGCTGCATGGACGGATGAATTCATGAATTTTTTTTTATATTTTTTCCTACAATCTAAAATGTGTCAGCTCTTCTCTGCGGCGAGGACATTGGAAAGAGAAGAGTGGAAGGTAAAATGCTGAACTAACAACAATTGATCAACAAATAAAAGTCTCAAACAGGCTTGTACTTACCTGGTTGATGTTTCTTTGTTGTCATTATACTTGCTTTATCACTCAGTCAGCTTCCTTAATGATTTACTCTTAGATGATGTATTCTTTCTGTATTGTCCAGCAGGTGGCGCCAGCTTACTTTTAAACACATTTTACTAATGTATTCTTATGTGTGTGCACATATGTATGTACTTATGTATGTATGTATGTATACATACATTCATACAATACAATACAATACATAAAAGGAAAGTAATAGTTTATCTGAGTCTGTAAATGAGTTTGCTTGTTGATGATTTGTATTTGTTTCTGTATCGTGTAGTTATAACGATATGCTTTTACTTGAAATGGTATTGAGTTTGCGGTTCTTCTCCTAGTGGCGTCAATAGAAACTTGCAGAAAAAGAATACTACTAATAAAGTTAGATAGATGTATAGATAGATAGTACTTTATTGATTCCTTCAGGAGAGTTCCTTCAGGAAAATTAAAATTCCAGCAGCAGTGTACAGAGTTGATATCAATTTAAATAAAAGTAAAGTGTAAATCATGGGGGTTTAAATGGAAACAAAATAGAGAAATATTACGATAAGAATCAAAAAATAAAATAAAAAGCAACAATGGGAATAAAAATATAACAGTAAAATAAGAATATGACCAGACTAAGTAGGCAGTAGTGACCATGTTATGAAAACGTATTGCACTGTTATTGTTTTGCATCCCCTGTCATCCTAGTACCCCCCCCCCCCCCCCACCACCACCCCCTCCCCTCCTCCCCCGCCCCAGAGAGGAGTTATAAGTATGAGCAATAACAAAATTAATTATGGGGGTGCTGGCATTGCATCAGTCCCATAATTAGGAACTACCCCACAACTACTTCCTGTAGACTCACCTTTTGACCACTATAGCACTCTATAAGAGAGTTTTATTGCAGTTTCTGAGTCTGCCAAACAGCAAGCCAAAGACTTAATTTTGTAATAATTCCAAGTCATTTATAAATTTTAGGATTGGTTTCAAAATACTTTATAAGAACCTTTTAGAAGGGTACGTTTATTGCAGAGTTGTGGCCACACCTCTGATTTGTTTTTCTGCGCACAACTAAATGAAGAAAAAAAAAAAAACATATATAAGTCGCACTGGAGTATAAGTCGCATTTTAGGGGGAAATTTATTTGATAAAAGCCAACAGCGAGAATAGACATTTGAAAGGCAATTTCAAATTAAAGCTGCAAGCAGCGTTGGTCGGGCCCGCCTCTGGCTGCTGCCGCCGAGACTCAAGCCCTGGTCTTAGTCAGACCTACATAGAAGTTTTTTATTCATGTCTCTACGACATTCTTAACAGAAGTTACAAGCAGTTTTGTCTGTGTTTTTTCTTAGGGGGAGCTAGAGCGCACTTTTGATTTTTGGGGTTTGGTTTTTTTATTAGATGGCAATTTTCGCCAGTCCTAATGTGTGTGTAAAATTTGGTGAGTTTTGAAGCATCTTAAGGGGGTGAAATTACAGATCATTTTTTCTGGATGTTGTTGATAAATTGCTTTCGCTTTGCATAGTAGTGCTTTAACTTGCACCTTGAAGCATTTTAAGGGGGTCAAATTACAGCTCAAAGAGGCAAAAATTACATTTTTTAGGAAAATTTGCGCAGGTTTTTTTGATGGCGCATAAAATCCAAACCGGAGCAGTAATCAAAACTCTTTTGATAACTTTTAATTAGAAGGGTTCAAAGTCTCTTCTGTGCAAGTTTGAAGCTGAAATGACAAACACGCTCAGAGGAGATAACGTTTGAAAAAGGTGACGGGTGTTTACAAAACTTTTAATTTGAAGGGGTAATTTTTAACTTCCTGTTGATTTTTGCTGAAGGATGTTCATCATTAAAATGTAGGTCTAAGTGAGACCTACATGGAAGTTTTTGTTTCATGTCTTTCCGACATTCCTACGGGAAGTTACAAGCAGTTTTGTCTGTGTTTTCTTCCTAGAAGCAGTTTTTTCTGTGTTTTATTCAAAAATTGCGCTACAGCGCAATTTTGAGTTTTGGGGTTTGGTTTTTTCATTATATCGTGAATTTTGCCAGTCCTGATGTGTGTGCCAAGTTTGGTGAGTTTTGAAGCATTTTAAGGGGGTCAACGAGGCAAAAATAGCATTTTTTGCGAAAATTTTGCTTTGAAGGGGTTTTAGCCAACTTCCTGTTGATTTTTGCTGAAGGATGTTCATCATTAAAATGTAGGTCTAAGTGAGACCTACATGGAAGTTTTTGTTTCATGTCTTTCCGACATTCCTACGGGAAGTTACAAGCAGTTTTGTCTGTGTTTTCTTCCTAGGAGCAGTTTTTTCTGTGTTTTATTCAAATATTGCGCTAGAGCGCAATTTTGAGTTTTGGGGTTTGGTTTTTTTCATTATATCGCAGATTTTGCCAGTTCTGATGTGTGTGCCAAGTTTGGTGAGTTTTGAAGCATTTTAAGGGGGTCAAAGAGGCAAAAATAGCATTTTTTGCGAACATTTTGCTTTGAAGGGTTTTTTGCCAACTTCCTGTTGATTTTTGCTATAGAAGTTTAAATTGGGAAATGTAGGTCCAAGTCAGACCTACATAGAGGTTTTTGTTTCACGTCTCTACGACATTCCTAACGGAAGTTACAAGCAGTCTGTTTTTTTTTTTTTTCCTAGGGGGCGCTAGAGCGCATTTTTTATTTTTGGGGTTTGTTTTTTTTATTAGATGGCAATTTTCGCCAGTTCTGATGAGTGTGTGAAATTTGGTGAGTTTTGAAGCATGTTCAGGGGGTCAAATTACAGTTCAAAGAGGCGTCGGAATAATAATAAATAAAGAATAATAATAAAACGCACGAAAAACAATAGGTCCTTTGGCCATGCGGGCCCTAATAAATAAAGAATAGTGAAGAACAGGCTGAATAAGTGTAGGTTATATGAGGCATAAATAAGCAACTGCTATGTTAACCTAACATATTATGGTAAGAGTCATTCAAATAACTATAACATATAGAACATGCTATACCTTTACCAAACTATCTCTCACTCCTAATCCATAAATCCCATGAAATCTTCTTCCTGGATGTCGCTTCTAAACAACTCTAGCCAACGTCCAGCTTGTAATCTGCAGCACATGATTTCCTTTTCAACGCCAGTTTTGTTCAGCCCTTCTCACTTTTTATAAGTTACCGCCAACGTTGAAATGATCCATTTTAATAGCTACGGCAGTAGCATATAGCCGTTAGCATCCCGTGACCCACAATGCACTTCTGCCATGACCCTCCCCCGCCGAATTCTTATTGGTTGACGTGTGTGTGACGATTGCTGACATTTTCTTCGTCTCGTCCGCGAATGAGATAAATAATATTATTTGATATTTTACAGTATATGTCGCACCCCCGGCCAAACTATGAAAAAATCTGCGACTTATAGTCCGAAAAATACTGCAGTCATATTGCAGTCTACACGTATCTCTTATGTGTGAGCCTGTTGATCACCATTGAATGAATGAATTAATTAATGAATGGGTTTATTTTGAGCCATGCAAACAAAACAAGAGAATGACATCAAATACAAAAGAAATATATAGATTCATTATTTTTACACCTACATTGAAAACATTACATGTGCCTAATCTTTTGTAGATGTCAAGATTGGATCGGTTCGCAGCCGAGTGTGAAGCGACCGGAATGAGAATCAGCACCTCCAAGTCCCAGTCCATGGTTCTCGCCCGGAAAAGGGTGGAGTGCCATCTCCGGGTTGGGGAGGAGACCCTGCCCCAAGTGGAGGAGTTCAAGTACCTAGGAGTCTTGTTCACGAGTGAGGGAAGAGTGGATCGTGAGATCGACAGGCGGATCGGTGCGGCGTCTTCAGTAATGCGGACGTTGTATCGATCCGTTGTGGTGAAGAAGGAGCTGAGCCGGAAGGCAAAGCTCTCAATTTACCGGTCGATCTACGTTCCCATCCTCACCTATGGTCATGAGCTTTGGGTCATGACCGAAAGGATAAGATCACGGGTACAAGCGGCCCAAATGAGTTTCCTTCTCTCCCTTAGAGATAGGGTGAGAAGCTCTGCCATCCGGGAGGAACTCAAAGTAAAGCCGCTGCTCCTTCACATCGAGAGGAGCCAGATGAGGTGGTTCGGGCATCTGGTCAGGATGCCACCCGAACGCCTCCCTAGGGAGGTGTTTAGGGCACATCCAGCTGGTAGGAGGCCACGGGGAAGACCCAGGACACGTTGGGAAGACTATGTCTCCCGGCTGGCCTGGGAACGCCTCGGGATCCCCCGGGAAGAGCTAGACGAAGTGGCTGGAGATAGGGAAGTCTGGGCTTCCCTGCTTAGGCTGTTGCCGACCTTGGATAAGCGGAAGATGATGGATGGATGGACGGAAGATTGGCCCAAAAGGGAGTGGGAAGAAGTAAACTTATTAGGTCCCACCCCCTATACATATACAATATATATATACAATATATAATACAATAATATATATAATTCAATTCAGTGGTTGCTGCTATATATTGTATATATATAATACATTTAAATTCACACACACTTACATATATACATATGTACACACCCATATATATAATTTATATATATATACATATATATATATATATACATATATACACATACATATATATATATATCCATCCATCCATCCATTTTCTACCGCTTATTCTCTTTTGGGGTCGCGGGGGGCGCTGGCGCCTATCTCAGCTACAATCGGGCGGAAGGCGGGGTACACCCTGGACAAGTCGCCACCTCATCGCAGGGCCAACACAGATAGACAGACAACATTCACACTCACATTCACACACTAGGGCCAATTAAGTGTTGCCAATCAACCTATCCCCAGGTGCATGTCTTTGGAAGTGGGAGGAAGCCGGAGTACCCAGAGGGAACCCACGCAGTCACGGGGAGAACATGCAAACTCCACACAGAAAGATCCCGAGCCTGGATTTGAACCCAGGACTGCAGGACCTTCGTAATGTGAGGCAGACGCACTAACCCCTCTGCCACCGTGAAGCCATATATATATATATATATATATATATATATATATATATATATATATATATATATATATACATATATACACATACACACACAATCACATACATACACACATGCATATACCCAAAATACACACATATCCATCACACACACACACACACACCTATATAAATACAATATATATATAATAGTATATATAATATACACTTTTGTCTAAACATTATTAACAGTTTTTGGTGCCTATGGGAACAAGCTTTCATTTTGACTGTGATATTAGTGGTTAATAGTGGATCTGTGGCTGTGGAGCTATTGCCCCTGATAAACAGGACCTGAGGACCACTCTTGCTATGTGTCCTATGCTGTCCTATGCTGTCCTATTCTTTATTTATTTTACATTGCTTTCCAAATGTCTATCTTTAGTGTTGGATTTTATCAAATAAATTTCCCCCTAAAATGCGACTTATACTCCAGTGCAAGGTATATATGTTTATTTTCCTTCTTTATTTTGCATTTTCGGCCGGTGCGATTTATACACCGGAGCAATTAATAATCCCAAAAAATAACAGTATTGCAAGTATGCAACTGACTACTAAAGTATGGCACTATTTTTCAGAGGCAAGAACCCTGCAGTCGTGACACTTCATCAAAATATGTGCAGGTCTCACATTCTCCCTGGTCACTGAACACAAAGAAAAGTCCTCTGTGGTCCTTAATGGGCTAAACGGTTGGAATCTGCAAAGTGCAGCCAGTCATGACAGGATCTAGCCTTCATGCGGCCGCCAAGACGGATGCTATCACACACACAGGAGGTACATTGTGCACCTGTGTGACAGATAGTGAAGCACACTGAGCTTTTCCACCTTGCATTTTGGAAATATTCTCATTCATTCAGCTTGTGGGGTATTATTGGGTGTGCATCAGCGTCACATTGTAAACCTTAGACCAGGGCTGCCGAAACCACCAGCCAATTGGAGTCATTTTGTTTAGACTTCCCAAATGTAACAAATATTAATGCTGACTTCTTTCAGGCCAACACAGTCGTTGACGGCATGTCCGCAAGGCTAACGGGTTTGCATGAATTATCTCTACTGCCTTAGATCCGGCTGTACATTTAAAATCACTCTTTTGCCCATTTTCATTTTGGCACGGAGCTCATTTCGTGAACTACCGCATTTCCTTGAAATATAGTATGCACCTGCCTAGAATTACTGCCGGGTCAGACTCGTTTCTCAAAATAATTAGCACATTCTTAGCATTACCGCCGGCTCAGAATTAACGCCGCGTCAAACTCCATCCATCCATCTTCTTCCGCTTATCCGAGGTCGGGTCGCGGGGGCAACAGCCTAAGCAGGGAAACCCAGACTTCCCTTTCCCCAGCCACTTCGTCTAGCTCTTCCCGGGGGATCCCGAGGCGTTCCCAGGCCAGCCGGGAGACATAGTCTTCCCAACGTGTCCTGGGTCTTCCCCGTGGCCTCCTACCGGTTGGACGTGCCCTAAACACCTCCCTAGGGAGGCGTTCGGGTGGCATCCTGACAAGATCTGGCTCCTCTTGATGTGAAGGAGCAACGGTTTTACTTTGAGTTCCTCTCGGATGGCAGAGCTTCTCACCCTATCTCTAAGGGAGAGAAGGAAACTCATTTCGGCCGCTTGTACCCGTGATCTTATCCTTTCGGTCATGACCCAAAGCTCATGACCATAGGTGAGGACGGGAACGTAGATCGACCGGTAAATTGAGAGCTTTGCCTTCCGGCTCAGCTCCTTCTTCACCACAACGGATCAGTACAATGTCCGCATTACTGAAGACGCCGCACCGATCCGCCTGTCGATCTCACCATCCACTCTTCCCTCACTCGTGAACAAGACTCCTAGGTACTTGAACTCCTCCACTTGGGCCAGGGTCTCCTCCCCAACCCGGAGATGGCATTCCACCCTTTTCCGGGCGAGAACCATGGACTCGGACTTGGAGATGCTGATTCTCATTCCGGTCGCTTCACACTCGGCTGCGAACTGATCCAGTGAGAGCTGAAGATCCCGGTCAGATGAAGCCATCAGGACCACATCATCAGCGTCAAACTCGTTTCGCAAAATATTATTTTTATTAGCGCATGTCTAGAATTTCCGGCGGGTCAATCTCGTCACGTCACCTGTCATCATTTTCAAAATGGAGGAGGCTGATTTCAATCATTTGAAATCGCATAAAGGGAAGAAGATTAAGAGCTATTCAGTAGGATTTAAGGTCCAAGCTATTGAATATGCTAAAAATAACAGTAAGCAGCTATCTTTTATTAATATACCATAGCTGCGTGTGTCAAATATGAGTCATTAAATGACTCCCGCCTCCTGGTGGTAGAGGGCGCTAGTGATCCTTCTTGCGACTACTCGGCTGCAGAAGAAGTGACAACAAGCAGCAAGAGTGAGCAGCGATCGTTTATTTTCTTCCTCTCGCTTGCACTTTTAACATGGAGGATTACATATCTAAAATAAAACTGTTTTCTAAACTGGCCTTTCAATCGAAGCAGGAGGTAATAAAGGAAGATATCCATCGAGACAGAGAGACTTTTAAAACTGAAGAAAGATAAGGAAGACTTCTATAAACAAGTCATCGATGTTTTTGGTCAGAAGGAGCTGCGCATGGACTTCATTTATAAGTAAAGGTAAGACCATAATAAAGTTTATTTTATTAACTGTGCTTTTCATGATGGTATCCTTACATCACACTCAAATTTTTAAGCGCAGGCCTAAATTTACCGCATGCCTTTGGTAAGCGCCAGAGGGAGAATTTTTTTTTTTTTAATTAATTTGCGCCCCAGCGGCAATTCAGGGAAATATGGTATTAATCCTCCTCAACAACCTTTTTCCCCCTGACGAAAAGAAGTTTAGAACAAAACAAGACAAAATTACCATATTTTTCCGACTCTAAGGCACCTTTCATTTTCTCAAAACTCTGCGTAATGTACATTTTAATTCTGGTTGCGCTTACCGACCTTGGAGCTAATTTATCTGGTACATGGTGAAATGACAAGTGTGACCAGTAGATGGCCGTCACACATAAGAGATACGTGTAGACTGCAATATCACTCAAGTAAACAACACCAACATTATATACGTTCCATTGAAAATATATAACATTACATACGCTCAAAAATCCATCAAAAAAATTTTAGTACGACTTTGGTAAGCTACTGTATGAAGCCACACCGCTTGATGGATTGTACTGTGCTTCAACATAGGACTATTATTATGCTGTGTGTATAAGGTAAGACACATTATCTGGCCCTTTTCTTTCACAATATTATGCAAAAGCAACTTTTCTTACTTTCTAATACCTGCTGATCTGTATTTGGGATCTGCATAAGTCCTGAAAATTTGTGCACTTGCGCCTTTGTAGTCGATAAGCTTCTTCTTTTCCTCTATCTTCTTGTTATGTGACATTCATCCTCCACTGTTGCATTGTCTAATATAAAGTAGTGTAAAGTTATTAATTATATCTGTCAGTAAACTCACCATGAAAGCACTAAAACATACCTAAAACATACCTAAAACACCATAACATACATTTCTAATATAAAGTAGTGTAAAGTTCTTAATTATATCTGTCAGTAAACTCACCATGAGTAATGATATATAAAACATTGGATATTTCCCAAAAACGTATGCCTGATCATCGAACTGTATAATGTAAAAAAACATTATTCACTCACTTTAGTTATAATTATAAGAGAGTTCCGGTCACGGGACACATTTCGGGTGTTGTTGTTGCACTAGTGAGCCACGGATGAGGAGATGCTGCTCCGTTATTGATTGAAGTAAAGTCTGAATGTCATTAAAACAGTTAGCGCCATCGTTTGACACTTCTTCCACCCCGTCCTTGCACGCTACACCGCTACAACAAGGAGAAGACACTGTCAAAGTGGAGGCACGTAAATAAGAGCGCCCACAAAACAGCAAAGAGACTGTCAGAAAGATGATGTGTAAAACATCATTCATGCAACATTTTGAGCAAAGAACCAGCATGACATGTTATGTAGACCACAAGGAAGTCTTTTACAGTTAGAAAATAATCATAATAACATGACTCCTTTAATTTCCGGTGCGCCCCATGGGCCGGAAAATATGGTAAGTCACATTATCATTGACTAAAATTATGAGCAATGAGAGCAACCACATTGTGTTCCAAGTTACACCCTGGACAAGAAACAAGGAGGACGTAGTACACCCTGGACAGGGAAGGCGGGGTACACCCTGGACAATGAAGACAGGTACACCCTGGACAGGAAAGACAGTGTACACCCTGGAGAAGTTGCCATCTCATCCCAGGGCCAACACAGATAGACAAGACAACATTCACACTCAAAATGACACTGAGGCCATTGGAATCTTTGCAATAAGAAATTGCTCAAAATTCTTGACCAAAAACCGCAACTGTTTAGTTCTTCAAAAACACAGACTGTTGAATGTTGCTAACAGTCAAAGATTAGCATCGATACGAATCGGTCATTGAATCCTAAATAACACTGCACCAGCGCCACTTAAGCACTTTGTCCAGTTTGCACCTGCTGTGACAAATAGAAACAGACGAGTCTCCACCAGGGGTCAGTGTAGCGTACCCAGATGTCAAACATCTTTTGCACAATCAGCCTTTTCGTATATAGATGACTCTTCATTCACAGAAGTGGCTTTGGAGCAATTAATGCTGCTCACACGGTCAATAAGGTGGACACTATGTTTGACATGTCACCTTCATGTGTGTTATATCTATCCATGAGAACATTTTTGTTGTAAACTGTGAGGTGTGTGTGTGTTAAAAATCATGGTTGTGTTTTTACAAATGATGACAGATGTGAACTAGAGCATGTATTGTCGATGAGTTATGATGTAAAGGAGAGGTGTGGTTGTATTGTACAGTAAGAGTACCTGTCAATGAGGACATTTTATGACATGCTATAGTATAATTGTATTGTTATAAATAGATTGCATGTTTTTGTATATCTTTAATTTAGGTAATTAGGGATTGCAGATGGAAATAAGATATTTAGCTATAATCTGGTGCAGATCATATCCGTCTTTGAGCTTAATGTCTCTGGGCATTGTCCCTTCAACTAAATCAATCTCCAATGCTAATTATCTATTTCTTTCAACAGTTCGGATCCAATAAAAATGCACAGCCTGACAAAATATCGGGCTACAGTTTGTGTGTGTTGATTATTTTGAACATTCAGATTTATTTCTGATATGTTTAGAAAAACTACGCTAGAAAAACGTATTGTTGAGCCGCAGAGTAAAAGTCTAATTTAACAAATTATACAACATCAAATGCATCAAAACCACTAAAAGCAGGGTCATTTATCACACTTTATCAGTATCAGAATATTTTTTATTGCCATGAATATGTACAATGCAAATAAGAAATGCATTTATTACAAAATCTGTTTTCCCCAAAAATATATACATAATACAGCAGATCAGACAGATTGTAAATGATCAGATACAGCTTTGATTTTATTGTTTCCACCTCATGTGCACATTCTGCTTTACCCAATAATCAAATGAAGCAACAAATTACCGAGTCACCTTGGACTCGGTAAAAAATCTGGGTATTATCTTCCCTAACTTTTTGCAACTCAACGCCAAAAAAACAGAAATGCTTATTATCGGTCCTACTAGACACCGACCTCTATTTACTAATACAACTCTAACATTTGACAACCAAACAATTAAACAAGGCGACACGGTAAAGAATCTGGGTATTATCTTCGACCCAACTCTCTCCTTTGAGTCACACATTAAAAGCGTTACTAAAACGGCCTTCTTTCATCTCCGTAATATCGCTAAAATTCGCTCCATTTTGTCAACTAAAGACGCCGAGATCATTATCCATGCGTTTGTTACGCCTCGTCTCGATTACTGTAACGTATTATTTTCGGGTCTCCCCATGTCTAGCATTAAAAGATTACAGTTGGTACAAAATGCGGCTGCTAGACTTTTGACAAGAACAAGAAAGTTTGATCATATTACGCCTGTACTGGCTCACCTGCACTGACTTCCTGTGCACTTAAGATGTGACTTTAAGGTTTTACTAATTACGTATAAAATACTACACGATCTAGCTCCAGCCTATCTTGCCGATTGTATTGTACCATATGTCCCGGCAAGAAATCTGCGTTCAAAAGACTCCGGCTTATTAGTGATTCCTAGAGCCCAAAAAAAGTCTGCGGGCTATAGAGCGTTTTCCGTTCGGGCTCCAGTACTCTGGAATGCCCTCCCGGTAACAGTTCGAGATGCTACCTCAGTAGAAGCATTTAAGTCTCACCTTAAAACTCATCTGTATACTCTAGCCTTTAAATAGACCTCCTTTTTAGACCAGTTGATCTGCCGCTTCTTTTCTTTTTTCTCCTATGTCCCCCCCTCCCTTGTGGAGGGGGTCCGGTCCGATAACCATGGATGAAGTACTGGCTGTCCAGACTCGAGACCAAGGATGGGCCGCTCGTCGGGACCCAGGATGGACCGCTCGCCTGTGTATCGGTTGGGGACATCTCTACGCTGCTAATCCGCCTCCGCTTGAGATGGTTTCCTGTGGACGGGACTCTCGCTGCTCTCTTGGATCCGCTTTGAAGTGAACTCTCGCGGCTGTGTTGGAGCCACTATGGATTGAACTTTCACAGTATCATGTTAGACCCGCTCGACATCCATTGCTTTCGGTCCCCTAGAGGGGGGGGGGAAGTTGCCCACATCTGAGGTCCTCTCCAAGGTTTCTCATAGTCAGCATTGTCACTGGCGTCCCACTGGATATGAATACTCCCTGCCCACTGGGTGTGAGTTTTCCTTGCCCTTTTGTGGGTTCTTCTGAGGATGTTGTAGTCGTAATGATTTGTGCAGTCCTTTGAGACATTTGTGATTTGGGGCTATATAAATAAACATTGATTGATTGATTGATAAAGGGTCACATAAAGGGATAAAGATAGCATTTTTATTTGTTATATGTACAAAAGTTTATCTTCATACACAATACATTTTCCCCAACTCACGAGCAAGGCGGACATTAATGATGTGGTTCTGTATTCCATGTGCAGTAGAACGATGCATGACATAAAATGCATGAGCCTGAGGAGCCTTTTAAGATTTTATACGTAAATATATTATTAGCTATCATGACTGAAATAGTTCCATTCAACACGCCTGAGCACAGTATAATCATTGCTGGCATCTCAAATATTGTTACGGCGGTTCAAAACCTCACCACCTGGACAAGCCTGCAAGCAGTGTGAGGGTCATGTTTTTTGACTTCTCCAGTGCTTTGGATACCATACGGCCTGGGCTACTGGGTGTGAAGTTGGGAGAGGATGCAGGTGGAGGCCCTGTTGGTGTCCTGGGTTGTAGATGACCTGACTGACAGACCACAGTACGTGCGACTGCAGGACTGTGTGTCTTGACAGGCTGGTCAGCAACACCGAGGCCCCGCAGGGTACAGTCCTCTCCCCCTTCCTCTTCACCATTTACACCACCCATTTCCACTATCAGTCAGAGTCCTGCCATCTTCAGAAGTTTTCTGATGACTCTGCGATAGTGGGGTGTATTGAGGATGGTGATGATGAGGAATACAGGGCACTGGTGGAGGACTTTAAACCACCTCCAGCTCAATGTGACTAAGACCAAGGAGCTGGTTGTGGACCTGGGAAGGAGAAGGAGTACACCGGCGACCCCTGTTTCCATCAGGGGGGTGGATGTGGACATGGTAGAGGATTATAAATACCTCGGAGTACACATGGACAACAAGCTGAATGGGTCTCTACAAGAAGGGACAGAGCCGCCTCTACTTCCTCAGGAGGCTAGGATCCTTCAACGTCCGTACAAAGATGTTGAAGATGTTCTACGAGTCGGTGGTGGCGAGCGCATTCGTGTAGGCCGTGGCTTGCCGGGGCAGCGGGCTGAGAGCGAGGGACGCATACAGACTGGACAAGTTGGTAGAGAAGGCCAGTAACGTGGTGGGAGTGGAGCTGGACTCTCTGGCGGTGGTGTCAGAGAGGAGAAGTCTAGCAAAACTCCTAGCCATTATGGACAACACCTCCCCCCCCCACTACACTCGGACCTTGCGGAGAGAATGAGCACGTTCAGTGGAAGGCTCAGACTCCCAAAATGTAACACGGAACCACACAGGAGGTCCTTCATACCGACAGCCATCAGACTGTATAATGCATATGTTCCTTGACTGCACTTAAATGTAGAATATATTTATATTATTCATATATTATATACATAATATATGTTATATTATTTATTAGTATCATTGTTTATTGTGAGCGAACTGTGGTGCTGAATATCCCCAAGGGATCAATAAAGTACATTCTATTCTATTCTATTCTATAATCTGCTTAGTGAGAAGAATGATCTTATCAGACAGAAAATAAGCAAATATCAGCCTTATTTGGGATATTTCCTCTTACTTAACATTCAGTTTTTGCAGTGTAGATAGCATTGGTATATTTGGGGTCCTTTATGTAAACAATCGATCAATCAATGTTTATTTATATAGCCCCAAATAACAAATGTCTCAAAGGACTGCACAAATCATTACGACTACAACATCCTCGGAAGAACCCACAAAAGGGCAAGGAAAACTCACACCCAGTGGGCAGGGAGAATTCACATCCAGTGGGACGCAATTGACAATGCTGACTATGAGAAACCTCGGAGAGGACCTCAGATGTGGGCAACCCCCCCCCTTTAGGGGACCGAAAGCAATGGATGTCGAGCGGGTCTAACATGATACTGTGAAAGTTCAATCCATAGTGGCTCCAACACAGCCGCGAGAGTTCAGTTCAAGCGGATCCAAGACAGCAGCGAGAGTCCCGTCCACAGGAGACCATCTCAAGCGGAGGCGGATCAGCAGCGTAGAGATGTCCCCAACCGATACAGGCGAGCGGTCCATCCTGGGTCCCGACGAGCGGTCCATCCTGGGTCTCGACTCTGGACAGCCAGTACTTCATCCATGGTCATCGGACCGGACCCCCTCCACAAGGGAGGGGGGGACATAGGAGAAAGAAAAGAAGCGGCAGATCAACTGGTCTACAAAGGAGGTCTATTTAAAGGCTAGAGTATACAGATGAGTTTTAAGGTGAGACTTAAATGCTTCTACTGAGGTAGCATCCCGAACTATTACCGGGAGGGCATTCCAGAGTATTGGAGCCCGAACGGAAAATGCTCTATAGCCCGCAGACTTTTTTTGGGCTCTAGGAATCACTAATAAGCCGGAGTCTTTTGAACGCAGATTTCTTGCCGGGACATATGGTACAATACAATCGGCAAGATAGGCTGGAGCTAGACCGTGTAGTATTTTATACGTAATTAGTAAAACCTTAAAGTCACATCTTAAGTGCACAGGAAGCCAGTGCAGGTGAGCCAGTACAGGCGTAATATGATCAAACTTTCTTGTTCTTGTCAAAAGTCTAGCAGCCGCATTTTGTACCAACTGTAATCTTTTAATGCTAGACATGGGGAGACCCGAAAATAATACGTTACAGTAATCGAGACGAAACGTAACAATCCGAAGGTGTGTTGAGGTGTAGAAATGTTAGATTGTATTTGTAAACCAAACTATGAGCAACAGTGGCGCATTCTGAGTATTATCGGCAGCCCACTAAAAGATGAGTATTTCATTGGTTTAAGTCAGCGAGTAGTTTTGCTTTAGTTTAAGTTGCTATTTTAATTCTTTTTGTTCTGTTTGAAACATGTTTAAGGCAATGAACATGCCAACAAACGTAAAGTCTGCCTTAAAGTCGGCACATTACAACACACGTATATTGCAGTTTCAATATTTTATTGAAACTGTCTACCGGGCTCCCGAAGATCTGTCGGCCAGGAGAACCCACCACAGGAGGGCAACCTCCACACCCACATTTTCAGTGGAGCTCGGGCGGGTTACGAGTTGTGGAATCTCCTGGCAAAATCTGAACCGCATCCCGAAGTGGTCACGTGGTATAGGCGGGCGGCAAGGCTTCACACCTCATCTCATCCCATCAGGACTTAATACATACCACAGAAACCAGTACTACTAGAAATGCCAGCAAATCAATAACATAATAAAGTGACTTTGACCTGTTGGGACAAGTGATGAGTGCCTAGCTCAGGGGTGCCCACACTTTTTCTGCAGGCGAGCTACTTTTCAATTGACCAACTCGAGGGGATCTACCTCATTTATATATATCATTTATATTTATTTATTTATGAAAGAGACATTTTTGTAAACAAGTTAAATGTGTTTAATGATAATACAAGCATGTGTAACACATATAGATGTCTTTCTTTCACAAAGACAAGAATATAAGTTGGTGTATTACCTGATTAGGATGACTTGCATTGATTGGAATCAGACAGTAATGATGATAACGCCCACATTTTCAAATGGAGGAGAAAAAAAGTTGTCCTTTCTGTACAATACCACATGAAAGTGGTTGGTTTTTGGCATCTAATTCATCCAGCTTCCATACACTTTACAAGAAAAACATTTGCGGCAAATTCCGTAGCTTGCTTGATTGACATTCACGGCACCCGAGGGTCTTGTGAGATGACGCTGGCTGCTGCCAGTTCATTATTATGAAAAAATGACAGAGAGGAAGGCGAGAAACACTTTTTATTTCAACAGACTTTCGCGCCGTCCCTTCCGTCAAAACTCTAAAGGCCGACTGCACATTTCCTATCTTCACAATAAAAGCCCTGCTTCATGCTGCCTGCGCTAACAAAATAAGAGTCTCGGAAAGCTGGCGTGCACAAGTGATGTGCACGCCAGCTTTCTGAGGGATCGCTTGTGCACGCCAGTTTTCCGAGACTCTGTATTTAGTTAGCGCAGGCAGCATGAAGCAGGGCTTTTATAGTGAAGATAGGAAATGTGCAGTCGGCCTTTAGAGTTTTGACGGAAGGTACGGCGCGAGAGTCTGTTGAAATAAAAAGTGTTTCTCGCCTTCCTCTCGGTCATATTTTCATAATAATGATCTTGCAGCAGCCAGCGTCATCTCACAAGACCCTCCGGTACCGTGAATGTCATTGAAGTGACGTCTTGGTGAAGATTGATGATCACTCATTTTTAGCTCTATTTTTTTTTAAAGCCTGGCTGGAGATCGACTGTCACACCCCCCGCGGTCGACTGGTAGCTCGCGATCGACGTAATGGGCACCCCTGGCTTAGCTCATCCACTCTGTCACAATAGCAGTGAAGTTATTTCTGGTACATCACCACTTCATTCCATAAGACCAGCCTGGGTAAGTTAAGGCCCGTTAATCTTTTCAATCTGGCCTGCCGGACATTCCCAAATCATTTTTTTTAGATGTTTAAGATGTAAAGTGTAGATGCATTATGATGTGCACTCATCTTTTCTAATCACCCTAAGTCTTCATCTAAACTTAGTCTTTACATGCTTGGAATCTGCATGATATACTACTTACTATGCTCATCTAATTAGTTACTGTGGTAATGTAATTAGTTACTATGGTAATGTAACTCACGGCAGCTCCGACAAGGTACCAAGCGGTGTGGATGGGGAGCGTTTCCACAGAGTGTCACGGACAGACGTGGAAGGAGATTTTTACAACTCCATATATCACATTGTAGTGGGTTTATTTTTTACCCTGCATGTTCATATTTTGCTGTGCTTGTTGCGTTTCGCTTGATTGTATAATGTGTGGATGGAGAGGGGGTGTGACGTTGATATTTTCTCAATATTCAGTGTTTTATCCTTTATAGTTAATATTGTAAATCCCACATTCTTTATTTTCATGCTCATTCAGTAAAAAAAAATAAAATTCCATTCTGTTTTTTTTAAGGCAGTCTGTCATAATCAGACATTATTATGAGGTTCTGTATTAGTGTAAAAAAAAAAGATGTACCGGCCCCCAGACACATTTTTCTCCTCTAAATTTGGCCCCTGAGTCAAAAGATTTGCCTCGGCCGGCCATAAGCTCACCTCGGGTGGTAGATTCTGTCCCAGCAGCACAGACTGTGTAGTGGCTCTGACCAGAGATGTTTTTGTAAGAAGAGGGACCCAGGATGGCCTTATGGGCCAGTGACGTTGGCCCAGGTAGGAAAGGTGTCCAGCTGAAACATGGCCCGGCCCCAGGTGTTGATAGCCAGAGTGATGCAAACAATGCCGATGATGTTCATGACTATTCCCGTCCTAGCCTGAAAGATTGAAGGCAGGATTGAGCGATGGGGTGGAGCGACCACCAAGTACATAGAATGACACACTTTTGGCGTTACCCCAAGTATTTATCAACCAAAGCGAAGAGCGTATACAAACCATATCTGAAACCTTGAGGTATCCATAAGAGAAGACGATGGCATTGGGAGGTGTGGCGACCGGCAGCATGAAGGCAAAGGAGGCACTCAGCGTACACGGCACCATGACATACAGCGGGTTCATTCCGATGGACTGCGACTGCAGAAACACACAAAGATCAACTACACCCGTCACTTTAACTGGCAACCACAACCAAAACATGTCTTGCATTAGAATTGATCGATAGATGGATAAATAGCTAGATAGGTCGGTCGGTCGGTCGGTCGGTCGATGGATGGATGGATAGATGGATAGATGGATAGATAGTACTTTTGTCATGTCCATCCATCCATCCATCTTCTTCTGCTTATCCGAGGTCGGGTCACGGGGGCAACAGCCTAAGCAGGGAAACCCAGACTTCCCTTTCCCCAGCCACTTCGTCTAGCTCTTCCCGGGGGATCCCGAGGCGTTCCCAGGCCAGCCGGGAGACATAGTCTTCCCAACGTGTCCTGGGTCTTCCCCGTGGCCTCCTACTGGTTGGACGTGCCCTAAACAGGGCGTTCGGGTGGCATCCTGACCAGATGCCCGAACCACCTCATCTGGCTCCTCTCGATGTGGAGGAGCAGCAGCTTTACGTTGAGCTCCTCCCAGATGGCAGAGCTTCTCACCCTATCTCTAAGGGAGAGCCCCGCCACCCGGCGGAGGAAACTCATTTCGGCCGCTTGTACCCGTGATCTTATCCTTTCGGTCATGACCCAAAGCTCATGACCATAGGTGAGGATGGGAACGTAGATCGACCGGTAAATTGAGAGCTTTGCCTTCCGGCTCAGCTCCTTCTTCGCCACAACGGATCGATACAACGTCCGCATTACTGAAGACGCCGCACCGATCCGCCTGTCGATCTTCGTAACATAACGTAACAAATACCCAGAAACCCTTGCGGCACTAACTCTTCTGGAATCTACAATATACACCCCAGCTACCACCAAACCCCGCTCACCTCTACCACGCCCGCCCCCCCGCCCCCTCCACCTCAACCCCCACCACCCCCATCTCCCGAATTCGGAAGTCTCAAGGGTGGCAAGTGTGGATGACTCGGGTGTGTCTTGACTGGCTCCGCCGAACCCCTGAGGCCGAACTCACCGAACCCCTGGGGTTCGATCGAACCCAGGTTAAGAACCACTGCACTAGAAGAAAGATATTCAGCATCCAACATTGCAGAATGGTTGGAATAGGTAGTAGGCCGGTTTGAAATTCCCCTTAAGCAAAATTATTGCTATTGTGCATGACAATGGTGCACTTTATAAAAATAAAAATAAAAACATTTTTCTAACCCCTGCCTTGTTATTGTTATGTTTGGCAAGTCGAAAGGACATAGTGCCAGTATCCATCCATCCATCCATCCATTTTCTACCGCTTATTCCCTCTTGGGGTCGCGGGGGGCGCTGGCACCTATCTCAGCTACAATCGGGCAGAAGGCGGGGTACACCCTGGACAAGTCGCACCTCATCGCAGGGCCAACACGGATAGACAGACAACATTCACACTCACATTCACACACTAGGGACCATTTAGTGTTGCCAATCAACCTATCCCCAGGTGCATGTCTTTGGAAGTGGGAGGAAGCCGGAGTACTCGGAGGGAACCCACGCATTCACGGGGAGAACATGCAAACTCCACACAGAAAGATCCCGAGCCTGCTAATTTGGCGGTGTGTGCATGTGTGTGTTACAGACAGCAAAGCCCTGTCTGTCTGAGAGAAAGACAAGCATTATTGACCTATAGTTAACAACTAAGTTATTTCACTTTACCTGTTTCTGTGTTGAAGCAGCAAAAATAGGGCATTATGTTAAATGAAGTGTTTGTGTCTCTGTCACCACCCGTCAGGAGCAAGGGTGAAGTGTCTTGCTGAAGGACACAACAGACGTGACGAGGCTGGTAGAAGGTGGGGATTAAACCAGGAACCCTCAGGTTGCTGGCACGGCCACTCCCCATATGTTGAGCATCCGTTTTGTGTTTTGTTTTTACTCTACGGAAAAAATATCGAGATATATATATATTGTATATTGCCGTTAAGCATACGGAGTGAAAAACACAACCAAAAATAGGCTTCTTCACGCGACGAAGCCGGCCTACTTCACCACAGCCTGTCGCGATGAGATAGAGACGTGAAGACAAATCACACTGTTCCTTACACCCACCCGGGGGGATGCTGGAGACTATCTGGGCTGTATTCGGGTGGAAGGCGGGGTACAACCTGGACAAGTCGCCACCTCATCACAGGGCCAACACAGATAGACAACATTCACACACTCGGGACCATATCCTATCCCCATGTGAATGTCTTTGGAGATGGGCGGGGCCGATCCCCAGGTGCATGTCTTTGGAGGTGGGAGGGGCCTATCCCCAGGTGCATGTCTTTGGAGGTGGGAGAAAGCCAGAGTACCCGGAGGGAACCCACGCATTCACGGGGAGAACATGCAAACTCCACACAGAAAGATCCCGAGCCTGGATTTGAACCCAGGACTGCAGGACCTTGGTATTGTGAGGCAGACGCACTAACCCCTCTTCAACCGTGAAGCTCTAGTGCCAGTATGTGTTTTTTAAAAATAAAGTATTGGAAAGGATAGAAATGTAGTTCGATTATTAATCGATTAATAATCGACAGATGAATCGATTATCAAATTAATCGTTAGTTGCAGCCCTAATTCAAACCCAACTGATTAGAAGATCATTTAAATATTTGTTGAAGAGAAGTTGTTCAAACAATGTAACAATGGGAGGTCAATGGGAGCCAAGTTCTGAGATCCCAAAAGATCGTAAATGCAGCCTCCGTTTCTAGGCAAACAATGCATATCGCCCCCAACACTAAATTGTAAACCTAGTATGGCGAGCCTGCAGAGATAATAAATAGAAGAGGACATTGAACTTTGACATAATTAATTCCAGGTCTAAAACCAATTCTCTGCCTTCCTGTGTCAAGTCACGAGCCCTAACTTTGGCCGAGCCCCTTCACGTTCAACCACTTGTAAATTATGAGATGTTCTTCTCCTTCTGTCCTTTTGTCTTGCCAGCCTACTTGTCCTCACCCGAAATAAATATCTACCTAAGCACCGCTTGCTTGTCTCTTGCAGCCCAGACTCTGGCACTGGCTTGCAGTGTGTGACCAAGGCGCACAATACCGCCATTCAGGCTGAGCTGAATTGCAAGGATCCGGGCTGAATTGGCATGTTTGGCAGGACACAAATGGGATGTGGGGCCAGGGGGGAAAGGGTGGCCAAACACATTCAACAGGACGGGTAACCAAACAGGCGTGGACGAGGCAGACTCTCACCGGGGAAAGGGTTTTAACGCTTGTCTCCAGTTGGGAAAAGGAAGCACGGCACCTCACTGAACCACGGTTACCTCACGTCAGCCGTATTCTCCGGCTTATAATGCTTCATTTCGGATGAAAAGAGCTCGGCCCCCTGCCCCCATTCTCAGCACATTCTACAGAGGCACTATAGAGAGCAACTGCATCTCTCTCTGGACCGGAGCCTGTGGGGCCTCAGACTGGAAGTCTCTGCAGAGAGTGGTGAGGACGTTGGAAAAGACCATCAAGGACTCCTCTTCCTCCTATCCAGGGGATTGCAAAAAGCAGCTGCCTGACCAGGGCTCAGAAAATCTGCAGATACTCCTCCCACCCCCCACCAAGGGGTTGTGGGAGGACTGCTGGACTCTAGAAAGAGGTTCCGCAGCCTCTGTAGCAGAACCTCCAGGTTGTGTAACAGCTTCTTCCCTCAGGTCGTAAGACTCTTGAATGCGTCTTAATAATCCCCTCAATTCCCCCCCAAAAAAAGGATGAAATGGCTGGAATATAAAGACAATATAACATAAACGTGGATGCAATATATTTATCTGTACAGTAATCTATTTATATCTGCACCTTATTGCTCTTCACCACCATGAGATAATGCAACAACATTTCATTCTTATCCGTACTGTAAAGTTCAAATTTGACGATGAAAAGGAAGTCGAAGTCGAAGTCTTTTCAACAACAACAAAAAACCAAGTTGTTCTTACCATTGAGGCGAGGATGGGTAAGAAGAGAGTTGCAGTTGCCACATTGCTGGTGCATTCTGTGAAGGTTGCGATCAGAAGACATAAGATGATGGCAATGGCCCAGGGAGGGATGCTTTGCAGGGGACTCATTTGAGCTCCCATCCACTTGGAGAGTCCAGATACCTACGAGGAAGATGATGATATTCACTAAGTAAAATGCCAAGTGGTGGTTATTAGTAGTTGAGGAAAATATTCAGTGATGTCAATAAAGTTGTATCCACTTGGGATGATCTCATGCTGGCCCCACTATGGACTGGACTGTCATTATTATGTTAGATCCACTATGGACTGGACTGTCACTATTATGTAAGATCCACTATGGACTGGACTCTCACACTATTATGTTAGATCCACTATGGACTGGACTCTCACTATTATGTTAGATCCACTATGTACTGGACTCTCACACTATTATGTTAGATCCACTATGGACTGGACTCTCACACTATTATGTTAGATCCACTATGGACTGGACTCTCACTATTATGTTAGATCCACTATGGACTGGACTCTCACACTATTATGTTAGATCCACTATGGACTGGACTCTCACACTATTATGCTAGATCCACTATGGACTGGACTCTCACTATTATGTTAGATCCACTATGGACTGGACTCTCACAATATTATGTTAGATCCACTATGGACTGGACTGTCATTATTATGTTAGATCCACTATGGACTGGACTGTCACTATTATGTAAGATCCACTATGGACTGGACTCTCACACTATTATGTTAGATCCACTATGGACTGGACTCTCACTATTATGTTAGATCCACTATGTACTGGACTCTCACACTATTATGTTAGATCCACTATGGACTGGACTCTCACACTATTATGTTAGATCCACTATGGACTGGACTCTCACTATTATGTTAGATCCACTATGGACTGGACTCTCACACTATTATGTTAGATCCACTATGGACTGGACTCTCACACTATTATGCTAGATCCACTATGGACTGGACTCTCACTATTATGTTAGATCCACTATGGACTGGACTCTCACAATATTATGTTAGATCCACTATGGACTGGACTCTCACACTATTATGTTAGATCCACTATGGACTGGAATCTCAGACTATTATGTTAGATCCACTATGGACTGGACTCTCACTATTATGTTAGACCCACTATGGACTGGACTCTCACACTATTATGCTAGATCCACGATGGACTGGACTCACACTATTATGTTGGATCCATTATGGACTGGACTCTCACACTATTATGCAAGATCCACTATGGACTGGACTCTCACTATTATGTTAGATCCACTATGGGCTGGACTCTCACTATTATGTTAGATCCACTATGGACTTGACTCTCATGATATTATGCTGGATCCACTATTGACTGGACTCTCACTATTATGTTAGATCCACTATGGACTGGACTCTCAGACTATTATGTTAGCTCCACTATGGACTGGACTCTCACACTATTATGTTAGATCCACTATGGACTGGACTCTCAATATTATGTTAGATCCACTATGGACTGGACTCTCACACTATTATGTTAGATCCACTATGGACTAGACTCAAACTATTATGTTAGATCCACTATGGACTGGACTCTCAGACTATTATGTTAGATCCACTATGGACTGGACTCTCACTATTATGTTAGATCCACTATGGACTGGACTCTCACTATTATGTTAGATCCACTATGGACTGGACTCTCACACTATTATGTTAGATCCACTATGGACTGGACTCTCACTATTATGTTAGATCCACTATGGACTGGACTCTCACTATCATGTTAGATCCACTATGGACTGGACTCTCACACTATTATGTTAGATCCACTATGGACTGGACTCTCACACTATTATGTTAGATCCACTATGGACTGGACTCTCACTATTATGTTAGATCCGCCATGGACTGGACTCTCAATATTATGTTAGATCCACTATGGACTGGACTCTCACTATTATGTTAGATCCACTATGGACTGGACTCTCACTACTACGTTAGATCCACTATGAACTGGACTCACACCGTTATGTTAGACCCATTATGGACTGGACTCTCACTATTATGTTAGATCCACTATGGACTGGACTCTCAGACTATTATGTTAGATCCACTATGGACTGGACTCTCACTATTATGTTAGATCCACTATGGACTGGACTCTCACTATTATGTTAGATCCACTATGGACTGGACTCTCAATATTATGTTAGATCCACTATGGACTGGACTCTCACTATTATGTTAGATCCACTATGGACTGGACTCTCACACTATTATGTTAGATCCACTATGGACTGGACTCTCACTATTATGTTAGATCCACTATGGACTGGACTCTCACACTATTATGTTAGATCCACTATGGACTGGACTCTTACTATTATGTTAGATCCACTATTGACTGGACTCTCACTATTATGTTGGATCCACTATGAACTGGACTCTCACACTATTATGTTAGATCCACTATGGACTGGACTCTCACACTATTATGTTAGATCCACTATGGACTGGACTCTCACTATTATGTTAGATCCACTATGGACTGGACTCACACTATTATGTTAGATCTACGATGGACTGGACTCACACTATTATGTTAGATCCATTATGGACTGAACTCTCACACTATTATGTTAGATCCACTATGGACTGGACTCTCACTATTATGTTAGATCCACTATGGACTGGACTCTCAATATTATGTTAGATCCACCATGGACTGGACTCTCACTATTATGTAAGATCCACTAAGGACTGGACTCTCACTATTATGTGAGATCCACGATGGACTGGACTCTCACTATTATGTTAGATCCACTATGGACTAGACTCTTACTATTAAGTTAGATCCACTACGGCCTGGACTTTCAGACTATTAAGTTAGATCCACTATGGACTAGACTCTCACTATTATGTTAGATCCACTATGGACTGGACTCTCACACTATTATGTTAGATCCACTATGGACTGGACTTTCACACTATTATGTTAGATCCACTATGGACTAGACTGTAATATGTTAGATCCTCTACGGACTGGACTTTCACACTATTATGTTAGATCCACTATGGACTAGACTCTAATATGTTAGATCCACTACGGACTGGACTTTCACAATATTATGTTAGACCCACTCGACGTCAATTGCATCTGGTCTCCCCTGGGGGAGGTGGGTCACCCACATCTACGGTCCTCTCCAAGGTTTCTCATAGTCATTCTCATTGACATCCCACTGGGTTGTGAGTTTTTCCTTGCACTTATGTGGGCTCTGAGCCCAGGATGTCGTTGTGGCTTGTGCAGCCCTTTGAGACACTTGTGATTTAGGGCTATATAAATAAACATTGATTGATTGATTGATTGATTATTATGTTAACGATTTAAGAGAAGCCCGGGTGCGTCTCACTGAACCCGTAGGTTGGTTGTCTGTTGTGTCACAAAGTAAGCACTTAAGTGTCTTATCCTGCAATGTTGCTGTCTGACAAAAAGCAACAAGTGCCAAAGTTTTGTGCATTTTTTTAATGTAATACGAAAAACACGTGTTTCAAATTAAAAACTTTATATCAAAATGTGGCTTTTTGTTGTTTAGTGACAATGTTCTTTGCTCTTTCTGAACTAAGACATCAATTAAGATCAAATCTAGACTAAGAACTCTCCAAGAATGGGTTTTGCAATCCCTCTGCATCTTTGTGTGGGCAGGGAATGAATAGTTGAAGGAAATTAATTTTAGTCCTCCATCCATTTTCTTCCGCTTATCCGAGGTCGGGTCACGGGGGAAGCAGCCTAAGCAGGGAAGCCCAGACTTCCCTCTCCCCAGCTCTTCCCGGGGGATCCCGAGGTGTTCCCAGGCCAGCCGGGAGACATAGTCTTCCCAACGTGTCCTGGATCTTCCCTGTGGCCTCCTACCGGTCGGACGTGCCCTAAACACCACCCTAAGGAGGCGTTCGCGTGGCATCCTGACCATATGCCCGAACCACCTCATCTGGTTCCTCTCCATGTGGAGGAGCAGCGGCTTTACTTTGAGTTCCTCCCGGATGGCAGAGCTTCTCACCCTATCTCTAAGGGAGAGACCCGTCACCCGGCGGAGGAAACTCATTTCGGCTGCTTGTACCCGTGATCTTGTCCTTCTTGGTTAAAACCCAAAACACATGACCATAGGTGAGGACGGGAACGTAGATTCACCAGTAAATTGAGACCTTTGCCTTCCGGCTCAGCTCCTTCTTCACCACAATGGATCGATACAGCGTACACATTACTAAGAACCAAGTCAGTCTGTTGTCTTCACAAAGAGAACTAAGTCAGTCTGTGGTCTTCTCAGAGAGAACTAAGTCAGTCTGTGGTCTTCTCAGAGAGAACCAAGTCAGTCTATGGTCTTCTCAGAGAGAACCAAATCAGTCTGTGGCCTTCTAAGAGAAAACTAAGTCAGTCTGTGGTCTTCTCAGAGAGAACCAAGTCAGTCTGTGGTCTTGTCAGAGAGAACCAAGTCAGTCTGTGGCCTTCTCAGAGAAAACTAAGTCAGTCTGTGGTCTTCTCAGAGAGAACCAAGTCAGTCGGTGGCCTTCTCAGAGAAAACTAAGTCAGTCTGTGGTCTTCTCAGAGAGAACCAAGTCAGTCTGTGCTCTTGTCAGAGAGAACCAAGTCAGTCTGTGGTCTTTTCAGAGAGAACCAAATCAGTCTGTGGCCTTCTCAGAGAAAACTAAGTCAAGCTGTGGTCTTCTCAGAGAGAACCAAGTCAGTCTGTGGTCTTCTCAGAGAGAACCAAGTCAGTCTGTGGTCTTTTCAGAGAGAACCAAGTCAATCTATGGTCTTCTCAGAGAGAACCAAGTCAGTCGGTGGTCTTCTCAGAGAAGACGCTGCACCGATCCACCTGTCCATCTCACCATCCACTCTTCCCTCACTCGTAAACAAGACTGCTTGGTACTTGAACTCCTCCACTTGGGGCAGGGTCTCCTCCCCAACCAGGAGATGGCACTCCACCCTTTTCCGGGTGAGCACCATGAACACAGACTTGGAGGTGCTGATTCTCATCAATTTTAGTCCTTGTAGTCCTTGTGTCAGTGAAGGACACTGACACAAGGGAGATTCTCAAGAGGTTTCTGCAAAGGAAATACCTCCTTAGGATGCTAAATTATTTTGGAGTCAGCAAGAATATCTTCCTGACTTTCTACTACTCCTTCACGTTCTCCATCACCTGCGGGTTCCAAACCAGCAGCCTCCAGAAGAGTGGAAGTCTCTGCAGAGAGTGGTGAGGACGGCTGAAAAGATAATCAGGACTCCTCTTCCTCCTATCCAGGAGATCGCAAAAAGCCACTGCCTGACCAGGGCTCAGAAAATCTGTAGAGACTCCTCCCACCCCTATCAAGTACTGTTTTCACTGCTGGACTCTAGAAAGAGGTTCCGCAGCCGCCGTAGCAGAATCAGGTTCTGTAACAGCTTCTTCCCTCAGGCCGTCAGACTCTAGAACGCATGAAAATAATTCCCTGAATTTCCTCCCAAAAACGGATTAACTGGCTGGAATATCAATCAATCAATCAATCAATTTTTACTTATATAGCCCTAAATCACTAGTGTCTCAAAGGGCTGCACAAACCACTACGACATCCTGGGTAGGCCCACATAAGGGCAAGGAAAACTCACACCCAGTGGGACGTCGGTGACAATGATGACTATGAGAACCTTGGAGAGGAGGAAAGCAATGGATGTCGAGCGGGTCTAACATGATACTGTGAAAGTTCAATCCATAATGGATCCAACACAGTCGCGAGAGTCCAGTCCAAAGCGGATCCAACACAGCAGTGAGAGTCCCGTTCACAGCGGAGCAGGCAGGAAACCATCCCAAGCGGAGGCGGATCAGCAGCGCAGAGATGTCCCCAGCCGATACGCAGGCAAGCAGTACATGGCCACCGGATCGGACCGGACCCCCTCCACGAGGGAGAGTGGGACATAGGAGAAAAAGAAAAGAAACGGCAGATCAACTGGTCTAAAAAGGGAGTCTATTTAAAGGCTAGAGTATACAAATGAGTTTTAAGGTGAGACTTAAATGCTTCTACTGAGGTGGCATCTCGAACTTTTACCGAGAGGGCATTTCAGAGTACTGGAGCCCGAAATGAAAACGCTCTATAGCCCACAGACTTTTTTTGGGCTTTGGGAATCACTAATAAGCCGGAATCCTTTGAAGGCAGATTTCTTGCCCGGACATATGGTACAATACAATCGGCAAGATAGGCTGGAGCTAGACCGTGTAGTATTTTATACGTAAGTAGTAAAACCTTAAAGTCACATTTTAAGAGCACAGGAAGCCAGTGCGGGTGAGCCAATACAGGCGTAATGTGATCAAACTTTCTTGTTTTGTCAAAAGTCTAGCAGGCGCATTTTGTACCAACTGTAATCTTTTAATGCTAGACAATATAAAGACAATATACCATACATCCATAAATGTGGCTGCATATGCAAAAGTGCAACATATTGATCTGTACAGTAATCTAAGTATTTATTATCTGCACTGTAAAGTTCAAATTAGAATGACAATAAAAGGAAGTCTAAGTCTGTAAGTCTAAGTCTAAGAGTCATCCACTATGATCAAGTAAAAGCCCTACTGAAAGAGCTTAGGGGGACAATACAGACCACCTCATATCATACTGTCCCTTTATGATGAATACCACCACCTACCTCGCTCCCTTTGGCAAGAGCAAAGCCTCCTCCGAGAAGAAGCACAATCCCCCACGGTAACTTCTTCTGGGCAACTTTCCAGGTGAGCAGACGAGGGATTGAATTTGAAGTTGGACAGGACACTGCAGAGCCAGTAGAGTGTTGAGTTATCGCAGCGATGACTTGCACACATTTTTCAGACGGAGTGCTGGCCACCTGTGTCGAAACGCTGAGTCCTCCACGAACAGAAACGTGGTGGTTTAGATGGCAGAACAAACAGAAGAACGGCAATGAAGATCGCCACAGTAGCGTCCGTAACGTACCTGAGAGGGAAGATGTTATGTAAGTCAGAACAAATACAAAGGATGTCTTTGATCGGAAAAGGAATCATACTCTGCTTTGGAGTTAAAAATGTCCGTTGCCCAGCCGTGCACGAAGCCTGGATCCCTTGTGAACCACAAGACCACCAGCAGAGTGAAGAGACCCAGGACACTGAGCTCTCCAAAAGACATGGGCCCCAAAAGACGATGCTGCTCTCGGATCATGTTATAGGCGGCGACCTCCTTCTCGGTCTTCACAGAACCACAGGCCCATGTCTTCCTAAAGCTGCAGATACCAAAATGTCATGTATACGCTCGATCCCACTTGTGGTGTGGTAGAACTTTCCTGAAGTTGACTCTGACCAATCATCTGTGCACCTACTTGAATCCAACAAAGACAAACTGCAGCCACAGCCAAGCCAGTGTGAGCATGAGGATCATGTTCGGAAAGGCGAATCCAAACCAGGAGGCGAAATTAATCACGTTACCATTTTCGGGGAAGAGTCTAAAGAAAAGAACATTAGGGGTAACGTACTTTCATTGACTTTCATTGACTATAATTGAGCATTTTCATAATCCAACACTCACTGGCTCATTTGGCCATTCAACACCAGATTAGGACCGGTCCCAGTCAGCGTGGCGGTGCCGCCTATGCTGGCGGCGTAGCAGACGCACAAGGTCATCCCTTTGCACGTCTTCATTCTTTCTGCTGCCGTCTTATGCCTGGTAACCTCCACAGAAGTATCCAAAAAAGTCACAACCACAGGGCCTTCAAAGAAAGACCATGTCTGAGAGCAACGTCAGAACATACGACTGTAAATCCTTTGATAGTCTTGCTATAAATAATCGTTCTTCAATCTTAAAACTAAAACTACCAGGTTTTTTCTGCCTACCTAGAAGTACCAGAGAGGGGTCATTTGACCCGGCGGCTTTTACCGAATACACTAATCACTCATTTTGCTATGGTAATGAGGCTGATGGCTCATTTCTTGAAACTGAGATGTCATTCTCAAAACATGGACAAATCCCCAAACTAATTTGCAGTTCCTCACAACAGAATGGCATTTATCATTGCTTTCATCAAATTTCAAATGCTTTTGTACACGTCTCAATCATTTAGTACATCCTTGCAAATGGCTATGTAGAAGTATCCTACAGTTAACACAATCAGCTTACATTTAGTACAATTTTCAAATGAATGGACCTTGCTGATCTATCCCAATTGGTTGATTCTCAGTGTAATGGTTGTCCTGAAAACATGTCAGCACATTTTCTTCATATAAGTCATCATATGCCGAATAGTCTGCTCAATTTTCAAGATAGTGTTAGGGAATTGGGATCAAATATTTTGGACGCTGTATCGATCCGTTGTGGTGAAGAAGGAGCTGAGCCGGAAGGCAAAGCTCTCAATTTGCCGGTCGATCTACGTTCCCATCCTCACCTATGGTCATGAGCTTTGGGTCATGACCGAAAGGATAAGATCACGGGTACAAGCGGCCGAAATGAGTTTGGGTCTCTCCCTTAGAGATAGGGTGAGAAGCTCTGCCATCCGGGAGGAACTCAAAGTAAAGCCGCTGCTCCTTCACATGGAGAGGAGCCAGATGAGGTGCCTCGGGAGGTGTTTAGGGCACGTCCAACCGGTAGGAGGCCACGGGGAAGACCCAGGACACGATTGGAAGACTATGTCTCCCGGCTGGCCTGGGAACGCCTCGGGATCCCCCGGGAAGAGCTGGACGAAGTGGCTGGGGAGAGGGAAGTCTGGGTTTCCCTGCTTAGGCTGTTGCCCCCGCGACCCGACCTTGGATAAGCGGAAGAAGATGGATGGATGGATGGATATTTTGGAACGTTTTGGAAGATGTCATATCAAAATTATGATAATCAGGTTAGTACATAACATGTCTCGTCAACAGTCTCTAGTAATGAATGTTAACGTAAGCCATCAAAACAACGCAATAGCAAGTGTCCAATTATGCGCCTGAAGAATGTTGTTTCCAATTGTGACATTCATGGAGACTGACAGAGACCGCGAAAATGCCTGAAACGTGAACGCCTCATTCATTAGGGCATGCGCAAGCTGCGTAAAGACTGGAATAGCCAGCGTTTTGTGTGTAAACAAGCGAGTTGCCCTGCAGTTTGCAGCACGAGCATGCCTTTGATTGATTGATTGATACTTTTATTAGTAGTTTGCACAGTACAGTACATATTCCGTACAATTGACCATTAAATGGTAACACCCGAATAAGTTTTTCAACTTGTTTAAGTCGGGGTCCACGTTAATCAATTCATGGTACAAATATATACTATCAACATAATACAGTCATCATCATAGTATGTACATTGAATTGTTTACATTATTTACAATCCGGGGGGTGGGATGAGGAGCTTTGGTTGATATCAGAACTTCAGTCATCAACAATTGCATCAACAGAGAAATGTAGGTCTTATTTAGTAGGATATGTACAGCCAGCAGAGAACATAGTGAGTTCACATAGCATAAGAACAAGTATATACATTAGAAGTACATTTGAGTTGTTTATAATCCGGGGAGATGGGATGTGAATGGAGGAGGGTATTAGTAAAGTGTTGAAGTTGCCTGGAGGTGTTGTTTTAGAGCAGTTTTGAAGGAATATAGAGATGCACTTACTTTTATACCTGTTGGGAGTGCATTCCACATTGATGTGGCATAGAAAGAGAATGAGTTAAGACCTTTGTTGGATCGAAATCTGGGTTTAACGTGGTTTGTGGAGCTCCCCCTGGTGTTGTGGTTATGGCGGTCATTTACGTTAGGGAAGTAGTTTGACATGTACTTCGGTATCAAGGAGGTGTAGCGGATTTTATAGACTAGGCTCAGTGCAAGTTGTTTTACTCTGTCCTCCACCCTGAGCCAGCCCACTTTGGAGAAGTGGGTTGGATTGAGGTGTGATCCGGGGTGGAGGTCTAAAAGTAACCGGACTAGCTTATTCTGGGATGTTTGGAGTCTAGATTTGAGGGTTTTGGAGGTGCTGGGGTACCAGGAGGTGCAAGCGTAATCGAAGAAGGGTTGAATGAGAGTTCCCGCTAGAATCCTCAAGGTGCTTTTGTTGACCAGAGAGGAGATTCTGTAGAGGAATCTCGTTCTTTGGTTGACCTTTTTGATCACCTTGGTTGCCATTTTATCACAGGAAAGATTAGCCTCTAGAATGGAACCTAGGTAGGTGATCTCATCCTTCCTGGTGATAACAATGTCACCCACTTTTATAGTGAAGTCACTGACCTTCTTAAGTTTGATATGGGACCAGTGCGAAATTGCTCACCTCAAATTCGTACTGGGCATGCTCCTGCTGCCAACTGCACGGCACATTGCTTGTCTGCCGTGCACGCGAACGCAATGAACGTGTGAATGTCCCATGTGATCATGACGAATCATATGACTGCAACCAGATAATGGTTGAATTAACGTGTGAATCTCCCACTCAAGTGACAAATGTGAGCTGCTAACAGCCACATTTCCACAACAAAAGGGGGTCCAAAGGGTCAAATGACCCTCTTGTGGGTCTTTTAGGTAAAAAGGTCAATCGACCCCTCCGTGGTAGTTCTAGTGTTAATGACGTCTCACCTGTCGCCTCGGCCTGTTTGTCCGACTGCGAGGGCTGCTTGCCATCCACGTCAGTTATCGGGCTTTCCTCAGAGTTCATTTCCCGAGGTATCTGTGCCTCGCTGTTGCTGAGCTCCTCCAGCACCGCCTGGACGATAGGCACCATCATGGCTGTGGTGGCGGTGTTACTGATCCACATGGACAAGAAGGCAGTCACGCCCATAAAACCCAACATAAGCCTGCAAAGTAGGAAAGGTTAGCGGTGGTCTTGGGGCTTATAAGCCTTTGCTAAGAACAACAACAAATCCATCCGGATCCACGGTCCGTGGTCTACAAAAGCACAACAAATGACCACATTTGAGATGCAAACGTCTTTCCTGCTGATACATTGCTGGGACCTAACTGCAGTCCAAAGGATTGAGTTTCATTCAAACTTATTTGGAGTAGGTGATGATTCTTGTACACGGTAATGATTGGATGAAGCAGACTTCAGGGCCTGATGTACTAAGGGTTGGGGGGGTGTAAAACTCATGCAAACTTGATAGCGCACACAAAGCTGATCTTTTAGGCTCATGTGCACTCTTAGTCTGTATTTGTATAAAGTATAGGCCAACGGAATTGGACAATGTTTTTTCTGTATTTACATAGTAGATAGTCACATCAAAACTATGAATGAACACACGTGGAGTTATGTACTTATCAACAAAAAGGTGAAAAAACTGAAAAAATGTTTTGTATTCTGGTTCCTTCAAAATAGCCACCCTTTGCTCTGATCACTGCTTTGCACACTTTTGGCATTCTCTCCATGAGCTTCAAGCACACCTGTGAAGAGAAGACCGTTTACCTCTTGAAGCTCATGGAGAGAATGCCAAGCGTGTGCAAAGCAGGAATCAGAGCAAAACGTTCATTCATAGTTTTGAGTTGACAACAATAATCATTAAAAATAAGGAAAATGTATTAAATGAGAAGGTGTGTCCAAACTTGTACTGTATATGCAAAAAAATCCGCTAATTACCAGAACACCGATAATACAAGGAGGGGGGGATGCAAATATAATCATTTAGCACTCGCATTCAGCACTGAAAGTGTTTTGTGAACACTGTTTTGAGTCTACATTGGCATTGTCTTGCTGAAATAAGCAGGGGCGTCCATAATAACATATGTTGCTCCCATAGTTGCTCATTGCCCATTGCTCCCAAACTCCCATGCACCTTGAGGATCCATGGGAGTTTGCCCAACCAGTCTACATGTGCTTTGTGGACTTGGAAAAGGCATTGGACCATGTACCCCGGGAAGTCCTGTGGGGAGTGCTCAGAGAGTATGGGGTAACGGACTGTCTGATTGTGGCGGTCCGCTCCCTGTATGATCAGTCATCATGATGGTCCGCATCGCCGGCAGTCAGTCGGACCCGTTTCCAGTGAGGGTTGGACTCCCCCAAGGTTGCCTTGGTCACCCATTCTGTTCTTACGTTTTATTGACAGAATTTCTAGGCACAGTCAAGGCGTTGAGGGGATCTGGTTTGGTGACCGCAGGATTAGGTCTCTGCTTTTTGCAGATGATGTGGTCCTGAGGGCTTCATCTGGCCAGGATCTTCAGCTCTCACTGGATCGGTTCGCAGCCGAGTGGGAGGCGACTGGGATGAGAATCAGCACCTCCAAGTCCAGTCCATGGTTCTCGCCCGGAAACGGGTGGAGTGCCATCTCCGGGTTGGGGGCGGGGGTCTTGTTCACGAGTGAGGGAAGAGTGGATCGTGAGGTTGACAGGTGGATCGGTGCAACGTCTTCAGTAATGCGGACGTTGTACCGATCCGTTGTCGTAAAGAAGGAGCTGAACCGGAAGGCAAAGCTCTTAATTTACCGGTCGATCTACGTTCCCATCCTCACCTATGGTCATGAGTTTTGGGTTAAAGCCGCTGCTCCTCCACATAGAGAGGAGCCAGATGAGGTGGTTCGGGCAAGGAGGCCACGGGGAAGACCCAGGACACGTTGGGAAGACTATGTCTCCCGGCTGGCCAGGGAGGGCCTCGGGATCCCTCGGGAGGAGCTGGACTAAATGGCTTCGGAGAGGGAAGTCTGGGCTTCTCTGCTTAGGCTGCTGCCCCCGTGACTTGACCTCGAATAAGCGGAAGAAGATGGATGGATGGATGTTTTGAGTCTATATTCAGCAAGTGTAATAAGCAAAGTGGGAAATTGTTGTGGTTTGACGAGTCAACATTACAAATTGTTTTGGAAACTGGACATCCAAAGAGGAAAGGAACCATCCGGACTGTCCTTTGGGTGGAAGTGTAAAAGCCAGCATGTGTGATGGTATGGGGGTGTATTAGTGCCCAAGGCATGGGTAACTTACACATCTGTGAAGGCACCATTAATGCTGAAAGGTACATACAGCTGTTGCCATGCAAGCAACGTAATCATGGACGCCCCTGCTTATTTCAGCAAGACGATGCCTTTGAAAATGTGTGGTTGCAACATGAAGGCTAAAATATGAGGCGGAAGACTGTTGAACAACTTAAGCTGTACATCAAGGATGTAATGGGAACGAATTCCACTTAAAAAATGGGTCTCCTCAGTTCCCAAACCTTTACTGAGTGTTGTTAAAAGGAAAGGCCATGTAACACACTGGTGAACATGCCTTTTTTGCAGTGTGTTGCTGCCATTACATTCTAACTAAGTTCATGATTATTTGCAAAAAATAACAAAGTTTCTCAGTGTGAAGATGAAATATCTTGTCTTTGCAGTCTATTCAATTGAATATAAGTTGAAAAGGATTTGTTGTATTCTCTTTTTATTTAGCATTTACACAACCTGACAACTTCACTGCTTTTGGCTTTTGTACGTTTCTTAGTGGAGGTCATGGTACTTGATTAGTTGTTGGGGTCGTTATGCAACTCACAGTGCCGGACGCACACCAACTAGCAGGAGAACCCTCAAAGCGATACGCTTGTGCAAGTTCCAGTGCTCGACGGCGACGGCCACCATCAAACCCCCCACAAACAACAGGTTGGTGTCCTTCAGGTACTGCATGCACACCTAAAAGGGGCAGGGTCAAAGGTCAGTCATATGGTCAAAAGATAGAGCCAGCGTCTACATATCCAGTTAAAGCTACGTATTTGACCTTATCAATCAACACTACATTTAATTAACTATGCAACGTATTTGACCTTATCAATCAACACTACATTTAATTAACTATGCAACGTATTTGACCTTATCAATCAACACTACATTTAATTAACCATGCAACATATTTGACCTTGTCAATCAACACTACATTTAATTAACTATGCAACGTATTTGACCTTATCAATCAACACTACATTTAATTAACCATGCAACATATTTGACCTTGTCAATCAACACTACATTTAATTAACTATGCAACGTATTTGACCTTATCCCTCAACACTACATTTAATTAACCATGCAACATATTTGACCTTGTCAATCAACATTACATTTAATTAACCATGCAACATATTTGACCTTGTCAATCAACACTACATTTAATTAACTATGCAACATATTTGACCTTATCCATCAACACTACATTTAATTAACATGCAACATATTTGACCTTATCAATCAACACTACATTTAATTAACCATGCAACATATTTGACCTTATCAATCAACACTACATTTAATTAACCATGCAACGTATTTGACCTTATCAATCAACACTACATTTAATTAACCATGCAACATATTTGACCTTGTCAATCAACACTACATTTAATTAACCATGCAACATATTTGACCTTATCAATCAACACTACATTTAATTAACCATGCAACATATTTGACCTTATCAATCAACACTACATTTAATTAACTAAGCAACGTATTTGACCTTATCCATCAACACTACATTTAATTAACCATGCAACATATTTGACCTTATCAATCAACACTACATTTAATTAACTATGCAACGTATTTGACCTTATCAATCAACACTACATTTAATTAACCATGCAACGTATTTGACCTTATCAATCAACACTACATTTAATTAACCATGCAACATATTTGACCCTATCAATCAACACTACATTTAATTAACTAAGCAACATATTTGACCTTGTCAATCAACACTACATTTAATTAACCATGCAACGTATTTGACCTTATCAATCAACACTACATTTAATTAACCATGCAACATATTTGACCCTATCAATCAACACTACATTTAATTAACTAAGCAACATATTTGACCTTGTCAATCAACACTACATTTAATTAACTATGCAACATATTTGACCTTGTCAATCAACACTAAATTTAATTAACCATGCAAAGTATTTGACCTTATCAATCAACACTACATTTAATTAACCATGCAACATATTTGACCTTATCAATCAACACTACATTTAATTAACTATGCAACGTATTTGACCTTATCAATCAACACTACATTTAATTAACCATGCAACGTATTTGACCTTATCAATCAACACTACATTTAATTAACCATGCAACATATTTGACCCTATCAATCAACACTACATTTAATTAACTAAGCAACATATTTGACCTTGTCAATCAACACTACATTTAATTAACCATGCAACATATTTGACCTTGTCAATCAACACTACATTTAATTAACCATGCAACGTATTTGACCTTATCAATCAACACTACATTTAATTAACCATGCAACGTATTTGACCTTGTCAATCAACACTACATTTAATTAACTAAGCAACATATTTGACCTTATCAATCAACACTACATTTAATTAACTAAGCAACATATTTGACCTTATCAATCAACACTACATTTAATTAACCATGCAACATATTTGACCTTGTCAATCAACACTACATTTAATTAACTAAGCAACCTATTTGACCTTATCAATCAACACTACATTTAATTAACTAAGCAACATATTTGACCTTATCAATCAACACTACATTTAATTAACCATGCAACATATTTGACCTTATCAATCAACACTACATTTAATTAACCATGCAACGTATTTGACCTTGTCAATCAACACTACATTTAATTAACTAAGCAACATATTTGACCTTATCAATCAACACTACATTTAATTAACCATGCAACGTATTTGACCTTATCAATCAACACTACATTTAATTAACCATGCAACGTATTTGACCTTATCCATCAACACTACATTTAATTAACCATGCAACATATTTGACCTTATCAATCAACACTACATTTAATTAACCATGCAACGTATTTGACCTTATCAATCAACACTACATTTAATTAACCATGCAACGTATTTGACCTAATCAATCAACACTACATTTAATTAACCATGCAACGTATTTGACCTTATCAATCAACACTACATTTAATTAACCATGCAACGTATTTGACCTTATCAATCAACACTACATTTAATTAACCATGCAACATATTTGACCCTATCAATCAACACTACATTTAATTAACTAAGCAACATATTTGACCTTGTCAATCAACACTACATTTAATTAACCATGCAACATATTTGACCTTGTCAATCAACACTACATTTAATTAACCATGCAACGTATTTGACCTTATCAATCAACACTACATTTAATTAACCATGCAACGTATTTGACCTTGTCAATCAACACTACATTTAATTAACTAAGCAACATATTTGACCTTATCAATCAACACTACATTTAATTAACTAAGCAACATATTTGACCTTATCAATCAACACTACATTTAATTAACCATGCAACATATTTGACCTTGTCAATCAACACTACATTTAATTAACTAAGCAACCTATTTGACCTTATCAATCAACACTACATTTAATTAACTAAGCAACATATTTGACCTTATCAATCAACACTACATTTAATTAACCATGCAACATATTTGACCTTATCAATCAACACTACATTTAATTAACCATGCAACGTATTTGACCTTGTCAATCAACACTACATTTAATTAACTAAGCAACATATTTGACCTTATCAATCAACACTACATTTAATTAACCATGCAACGTATTTGACCTTATCAATCAACACTACATTTAATTAACCATGCAACGTATTTGACCTTATCCATCAACACTACATTTAATTAACCATGCAACATATTTGACCTTATCAATCAACACTACATTTAATTAACCATGCAACGTATTTGACCTTATCAATCAACACTACATTTAATTAACCATGCAACGTATTTGACCTAATCAATCAACACTACATTTAATTAACCATGCAACGTATTTGACCTTATCAATCAACACTACATTTAATTAACCATGCAACATATTTGACCCTATCAATCAACACTACATTTAATTAACTAAGCAACATATTTGACCTTGTCAATCAACACTACATTTAATTAACCATGCAACATATTTGACCTTGTCAATCAACACTACATTTAATTAACCATGCAACGTATTTGACCTTATCAATCAACACTACATTTAATTAACCATGCAACGTATTTGACCTTATCAATCAACACTACATTTAATTAACCATGCAACATATTTGACCCTATCAATCAACACTACATTTAATTAACTAAGCTACATATTTGACCTTGTCAATCAACACTACATTTAATTAACGATGCAACATATTTGACCTTGTCAATCAACACTACATTTAATTAACCATGCAACGTATTTGACCTTATCAATCAACACTACATTTAATTAACCATGCAACGTATTTGACCTTATCAATCAACACTACATTTAATTAACCATGCAACATATTTGACCTTGTCAATCAACACTACATTTAATTAACCATGCAACGTATTTGACCTTATCCATCAACACTACATTTAATTAACCATGCAACATATTTGACCTTATCAATCAACACTACATTTAATTAACTATGCAACGTATTTGACCTTATCAATCAACACTACATTTAATTAACCATGCAACATATTTGACCCTATCAATCAACACTACATTTAATTAACTAAGCAACATATTTGACCTTGTCAATCAACACTACATTTAATTAACCATGCAACATATTTGACCTTGTCAATCAACACTACATTTAATTAACCATGCAACGTATTTGACCTTATCAATCAACACTACATTAAATTAACCATGCAACGTATTCGACCTTATCAATCAACACTACATTTAATTAACCATGTAACATATTTGACCTTGTCAATCAACACTACATTTAATTAACTAAGCAACATATTTGACCTTATCAATCAACACTACATTTAATTAACCATGCAACGTATTTGACCTTGTCAATCAACACTACATTTAATTAACTAATCAACATATTTGACCTTATCAATCAACACTACATTTAATTAACCATGCAACATATTTGACCTTGTCAATCAACACTACATTTAATTAACTAAGCAACATATTTGACCTTATCAATCAACACTACATTTAATTAACTAAGCAACATATTTGACCTTATCAATCAACACTACATTTAATTAACCATGCAACATATTTGACCTTGTCAATCAACACTACATTTAATTAACCATGCAACATATTTGACCTTATCAATCAACACTACATTTAATTAACCATGCAACATATTTGACCTTATCAATCAACACTACATTTAATTAACCATGCAACGTATTTGACCTTATCAATCAACACTACATTTAATTAACCATGCAACATATTTGACCTTGTCAATCAACACTACATTTAATTAACCATGCAACATATTTGACCTTATCCATCAACACTACATTTAATCAACCATGCAACATATTTGACCTTATCAATCAACACTACATTTAATTAACTAAGCAACGTATTTGACCTTATCCATCAACACTACATTTAATTAACCATGCAACATATTTGACCTTATCAATCAACACTACATTTAATTAACTATGCAACGTATTTGACCTTATCAATCAACACTACATTTAATTAACCATGCAACATATTTGACCTTATCAATCAACATTACATTTAATGAACCATGCAACATAATTGACCCTATCAATCAACACTACATTTAATTAACTAAGCAACATATTTGACCTTGTCAATCAACACTACATTTAATTAACCATGCAACGTATTTGACCTTGTCAATCAACACTACATTTAATTAACCATGCAACATATTTGACCTTATCAATCAACACTACATTTAATTAACCATGCAACGTATTTGACCTTATCAATCAACACTACATTTAATTAACCATGCAACATATTTGACCTTGTCAATCAACACTACATTTAATTAACCATGCAACATATTTGACCTTATCCATCAACACTACATTTAATTAACCATGCAACATATTTGACCTTATCAATCAACACTACATTTAATTAACTAAGCAACGTATTTGACCTTATCCATCAACACTACATTTAATTAACCATGCAACATATTTGACCTTATCAATCAACACTACATTTAATTAACTATGCAACGTATTTGACCTTATCAATCAACACTACATTTAATTAACCATGCAACGTATTTGACCTTATCAATCAACATTACATTTAATTAACCATGCAACATAATTGACCCTATCAATCAACACTACATTTAATTAACTAAGCAACATATTTGACCTTGTCAATCAACACTACATTTAATTAACCATGCAACGTATTTGACCTTATCAATCAGGACTACATTTACTTAACCATGCAACATATTTGACCCTATCAATCAACACTACATTTAATTAACCATGCAACGTATTTGACCTTATCAATCAACACTACATTTAATTAACCATGCAACATATTTGACCCTATCAATCAACACTACATTTAATTAACTAAGCAACATAGTTGACCTTGTCAATCAACACTACATTTAATTAACCATGCAACATATTTGACCTTATCAATCAACACTACATTTAATTAACTAAGCAACGTATTTGACCTTATCAATCAACACTACATTTAATTAACCATGCAACGTATTTGACCTTGTCAATCAACACTACATTTAATTAACTAAGCAACATATTTGACCTTATCAATCAACACTACATTTAATTAACCAAGCAACATATTTGACCTTATCAATCAACACTACATTTAATTAACCTTGCAACATATCTGACCTTGTCAATCAACACTACATTTAATTAACTAAGCAACCTATTTGACCTTATCAATCAACACTACATTTAATTAACTAAGCAACATATTTGACCTTATCAATCAACACTACATTCAATTAACCATGCAATGTATTTCACCTTGTCAATCAACACTACATTTAATTAACTAAGCAACATATTTGACCTTATCAATCAACACTACATTTAATTAACCATGCAACTTATTTGACCTTATCAATCAACACTACATTTAATTAACCATGCAACGTATTTGACCTTATCCATCAACACTACATTTAATTAACCATGCAACATATTTGACCTTATCAATCAACACTACATTTAATTAACCATGCAACGTATTTGACCTTATCAATCAACACTACATTTAATTAACCATGCAACGTATTTGACCTTATCAATCAACACTACATTTAATTAACCATGCAATGTATTTGACCTTATCAATCAACACTACATTTAATTAACCATGCAACATATTTGACCCTATCAATCAACACTACATTTAATTAACTAAGCAACATATTTGACCTTGTCAATCAACACTACATTTAATTAACCATGCAACATATTTGACCTTGTCAATCAACACTACATTTAATTAACCATGCAACGTATTTGACCTTATCAATCAACACTACATTTAATTAACCATGCAACGTATTTGACCTTATCAATCAACACTACATTTAATTAACCATGCAACATATTTGACCTTGTCAATCAACACTACATTTAATTAACCATGCAACGTATTTGACCTTATCCATCAACACTACATTTAATTAACCATGCAACATATTTGACCTAATCAATCAACACTACATTTAATTAACTATGCAACGTATTTGACCTTATCAATCAACACTACATTTAATTAACCATGCAACGTATTTGACCTTATCAATCAACACTACATTTAATTAACCATGCAACGTATTTGACCTTATCAATCAACACTACATTTAATTAACCATGCAACATATTTGACCCTATCAATCAACACTACATTTAATTAACTAAGCAACATATTTGACCTTGTCAATCAACACTACATTTAATTAACCATGCAACATATTTGACCTTGTCAATCAACACTACATTTAATTAACCATGCAACGTATTTGACCTTATCAATCAACACTACATTTAATTAACCATGCAACGTATTTGACCTTATCAATCAACACTACATTTAATTAACCATGCAACATATTTGACCTTGTCAATCAACACTACATTTAATTAACTAAGCAACATATTTGACCTTATCAATCAACACTACATTTAATTAACCATGCAACGTATTTGACCTTGTCAATCAACACTACATTTAATTAACTAAGCAACATATTTGACCTTATCAATCAACACTACATTTAATTAACTTAGCAACATATTTGACCTTATCAATCAACACTACATTTAATTAACAATGCAACATATTTGACCTTGTCAATCAACACTACATTTAATTAACCATGCAACGTATTTGACTTTGTCAATCAACACTACATTTAATTAACTAAGCAACATATTTGACCTTATCAATCAACACTACATTTAATTAACTAAGCAACATATTTGACCTTATCAATCAACACTACATTTAATTAACCATGCAACATATTTGACCTTATCAATCAACACTACATTTAATTAACCATGCAACGTATTTGACTTTGTCAATCAACACTACATTTAATTAACTAAGCAACATATTTGACCTTATCAATCAACACTACATTTAATTAACTAAGCAACATATTTGACCTTATCAATCAACACTACATTTAATTAACCATGCAACATATTTGACCTTATCAATCAACACTACATTTAATTAACCATGCAACATATTTGACCTTATCAATCAACACTACATTTAATTAACTAAGCAACATATTTGACCTTATCAATCAACACTACATTTAATTAACCATGCAACATATTTGACCTTATCAATCAACACTACATTTAATTAACCATGCAACATATTTGACCTTATCAATCAACACTACATTTAATTAACCATGCAACATATTTGACCTTATCAATCAACACTACATTTAATTAACCATGCAACATATTTGACCTTATCAATCAACACTACATTTAATTAACCATGCAACGTATTTGACCTTGTCAATCAACACTACATTTAATTAACTAAGCAACATATTTGACCTTATCAATCAACACTACATTTAATTAACTAAGCAACATATCTGACCTTGTCAATCAACACTACATTTAATTAACTAAGCAACCTATTTGACCTTATCAATCAACACTACATTTAATTAACTAAGCAACATATTTGACCTTATCAATCAACACTACATTCAATTAACCATGCAATGTATTTGACCTTGTCAATCAACACTACATTTAATTAACTAAGCAACATATTTGACCTTATCAATCAACACTACATTTAATCAACCATGCAACGTATTTGACCTTATCAATCAACACTACATTTAATTAACCATGCAACGTATTTGACCTTATCCATCAACACTACATTTAATTAACCATGCAACATATTTGACCTTATCAATCAACACTACATTTAATTAACCATGCAACGTATTTGACCTTATCAATCAACACTACATTTAATTAACCATGCAACGTATTTGACCTTATCAATCAACACTACATTTAATTAACCATGCAACGTATTTGACCTTATCAATCAACACTACATTTAATTAACCATGCAATGTATTTGACCTTATCAATCAACACTACATTTAATTAACCATGCAACATATTTGACCCTATCAATCAACACTACATTTAATTAACTAAGCAACATATTTGACCTAGTCAATCAACACTACATTTAATTAACCATGCAACATATTTGACCTTGTCAATCAACACTACATTTAATTAACCATGCAACGTAATTGACCTTATCAATCAACACTACATTTAATTAACCATGCAACGTATTTGACCTTATCAATCAACACTACATTTAATTAACCCTGCAACATATTTGACCTTGTCAATCAACACTACATTTAATTAACCATGCAACGTATTAGACCTTATCCATCAACACTACATTTAATTAACCATGCAACGTATTTGACCTTATCAATCAACAGTACATTCAATTAACCATGCAATGTATTTGACCTTGTCAATCAACACTACATTTAATTAACTAAGCAACATATTTGACCTTATCAATCAACACTACATTTAATCAACCATGCAACGTATTTGACCTTATCAATCAACACTACATTTAATTAACCATGCAACGTATTTGACCTTATCCATCAACACTACATTTAATTAACCATGCAACATATTTGACCTTATCAATCAACACTACATTTAATTAACCATGCAACGTATTTGACCTTATCAATCAACACTACATTTAATTAACCATGCAACGTATTTGACCTTATCAATCAACACTACATTTAATTAACCATGCAATGTATTTGACCTTATCAATCAACACTACATTTAATTAACCATGCAACATATTTGACCCTATCAATCAACACTACATTTAATTAACTAAGCAACATATTTGACCTAGTCAATCAACACTACATTTAATTAACCATGCAACATATTTGACCTTGTCAATCAACACTACATTTAATTAACCATGCAACGTAATTGACCTTATCAATCAACACTACATTTAATTAACCATGCAACGTATTTGACCTTATCAATCAACACTACATTTAATTAACCCTGCAACATATTTGACCTTGTCAATCAACACTACATTTAATTAACCATGCAACGTATTAGACCTTATCCATCAACACTACATTTAATTAACCATGCAACGTATTTGACCTTATCAATCAACAGTACATTTAATTAACCATGCAACGTATTTGACCTTATCAATCAACACTACATTTAATTAACCATGCAACGTATTTGACCTTATCAATCAACACTACATTTAATTAACCATGCAACATATTTGACCTTGTCAATCAACACTACATTTAATTAACTAAGCAACCTATTTGACCTTATCAATAAACACTACATTTAATTAACTAAGCAACATATTTGACCTTGTCAATCAACACTACATTTAATTAACTAAGCAACATATTTGACCTTATCAATCAACACTACATTTAATTAACTAAGCAACATATTTGACCTTATCAATCAACACTACATTTAATTAACCATGCAACATATTTGACCTTGTCAATCAACACTACATTTAATTAACCATGCAACGTATTTGACCTTGTCAATCAACACTACATTTAATTAACTAAGCAACATGTTTTACCTTATCAATCAACACTACATTTAATTAACTAGGCAACATATTTGACCTTATCAATCAACACTACATTTAATTAACCATGCAACATATTTGACCTTGTCAATCAACACTACATTTAATAAACTAAGCAACCTATTTGACCTTATCAATCAACACTACATTTAATTAACTAAGCAACATATTTAACCTTATCAATCAACACTACATTTAATTAACCATGCAACGTATTTGACCTTGTCAATCAACACTACATTTAATTAACCATGCAACATATTTGACCTTATCAATCAACACTACATTTAATTAACCATGCAACGTATTTGACCTTATCAATCAACACTACATTTAATTAACCATGCAACGTATTTGACCTTATCAATCAACACTACATTTAATTAACCATGCAACATATTTGACCTTATCAATCAACACTACATTTAATTAACCATGCAACATATTTGACCTTATCAATCAACACTACATTTAATTAACTAAGCAACATATTTGACCTTGTCAATCAACACTACATTTAATTAACCATGCAACATATTTGACCTTATCCATCAACACTACATTTAATTAACCATGCAACATATTTGACCTTATCAATCAACACTACATTTAATTAACTAAGCAACGTATTTGACCTTATCCATCAACACTACATTTAATTAACCATGCAACATATTTGACCTTATCAATCAACACTACATTTAATTAACTATGCAACGTATTTGACCTTATCAATCAACACTACATTTAATTAACCATGCAACGTATTTGACCTTATCAATCAACATTACATTTAATTAACCATGCAACATAATTGACCCTATCAATCAACACTACATTTAATTAACTAAGCAACATATTTGACCTTGTCAATCAACACTACATTTAATTAACCATGCAACGTATTTGACCTTATCAATCAGGACTACATTTACTTAACCATGCAACATATTTGACCCTATCAATCAACACTACATTTAATTAACCATGCAACGTATTTGACCTTATCAATCAACACTACATTTAATTAACCATGCAACATATTTGACCCTATCAATCAACACTACATTTAATTAACTAAGCAACATAGTTGACCTTGTCAATCAACACTACATTTAATTAACCATGCAACATATTTGACCTTATCAATCAACACTACATTTAATTAACTAAGCAACGTATTTGACCTTATCAATCAACACTACATTTAATTAACCATGCAACGTATTTGACCTTGTCAATCAACACTACATTTAATTAACTAAGCAACATATTTGACCTTATCAATCAACACTACATTTAATTAACCAAGCAACATATTTGACCTTATCAATCAACACTACATTTAATTAACCTTGCAACATATCTGACCTTGTCAATCAACACTACATTTAATTAACTAAGCAACCTATTTGACCTTATCAATCAACACTACATTTAATTAACTAAGCAACATATTTGACCTTATCAATCAACACTACATTCAATTAACCATGCAATGTATTTCACCTTGTCAATCAACACTACATTTAATTAACTAAGCAACATATTTGACCTTATCAATCAACACTACATTTAATTAACCATGCAACTTATTTGACCTTATCAATCAACACTACATTTAATTAACCATGCAACGTATTTGACCTTATCCATCAACACTACATTTAATTAACCATGCAACATATTTGACCTTATCAATCAACACTACATTTAATTAACCATGCAACGTATTTGACCTTATCAATCAACACTACATTTAATTAACCATGCAACGTATTTGACCTTATCAATCAACACTACATTTAATTAACCATGCAATGTATTTGACCTTATCAATCAACACTACATTTAATTAACCATGCAACATATTTGACCCTATCAATCAACACTACATTTAATTAACTAAGCAACATATTTGACCTTGTCAATCAACACTACATTTAATTAACCATGCAACATATTTGACCTTGTCAATCAACACTACATTTAATTAACCATGCAACGTATTTGACCTTATCAATCAACACTACATTTAATTAACCATGCAACGTATTTGACCTTATCAATCAACACTACATTTAATTAACCATGCAACATATTTGACCTTGTCAATCAACACTACATTTAATTAACCATGCAACGTATTTGACCTTATCCATCAACACTACATTTAATTAACCATGCAACATATTTGACCTAATCAATCAACACTACATTTAATTAACTATGCAACGTATTTGACCTTATCAATCAACACTACATTTAATTAACCATGCAACGTATTTGACCTTATCAATCAACACTACATTTAATTAACCATGCAACGTATTTGACCTTATCAATCAACACTACATTTAATTAACCATGCAACATATTTGACCCTATCAATCAACACTACATTTAATTAACTAAGCAACATATTTGACCTTGTCAATCAACACTACATTTAATTAACCATGCAACATATTTGACCTTGTCAATCAACACTACATTTAATTAACCATGCAACGTATTTGACCTTATCAATCAACACTACATTTAATTAACCATGCAACGTATTTGACCTTATCAATCAACACTACATTTAATTAACCATGCAACATATTTGACCTTGTCAATCAACACTACATTTAATTAACTAAGCAACATATTTGACCTTATCAATCAACACTACATTTAATTAACCATGCAACGTATTTGACCTTGTCAATCAACACTACATTTAATTAACTAAGCAACATATTTGACCTTATCAATCAACACTACATTTAATTAACTTAGCAACATATTTGACCTTATCAATCAACACTACATTTAATTAACAATGCAACATATTTGACCTTGTCAATCAACACTACATTTAATTAACCATGCAACGTATTTGACTTTGTCAATCAACACTACATTTAATTAACTAAGCAACATATTTGACCTTATCAATCAACACTACATTTAATTAACTAAGCAACATATTTGACCTTATCAATCAACACTACATTTAATTAACCATGCAACATATTTGACCTTATCAATCAACACTACATTTAATTAACCATGCAACGTATTTGACTTTGTCAATCAACACTACATTTAATTAACTAAGCAACATATTTGACCTTATCAATCAACACTACATTTAATTAACTAAGCAACATATTTGACCTTATCAATCAACACTACATTTAATTAACCATGCAACATATTTGACCTTATCAATCAACACTACATTTAATTAACCATGCAACATATTTGACCTTATCAATCAACACTACATTTAATTAACTAAGCAACATATTTGACCTTATCAATCAACACTACATTTAATTAACCATGCAACATATTTGACCTTATCAATCAACACTACATTTAATTAACCATGCAACATATTTGACCTTATCAATCAACACTACATTTAATTAACCATGCAACATATTTGACCTTATCAATCAACACTACATTTAATTAACCATGCAACATATTTGACCTTATCAATCAACACTACATTTAATTAACCATGCAACGTATTTGACCTTGTCAATCAACACTACATTTAATTAACTAAGCAACATATTTGACCTTATCAATCAACACTACATTTAATTAACTAAGCAACATATTTGACCTTATCAATCAACACTACATTTAATTAACCTTGCAACATATCTGACCTTGTCAATCAACACTACATTTAATTAACTAAGCAACCTATTTGACCTTATCAATCAACACTACATTTAATTAACTAAGCAACATATTTGACCTTATCAATCAACACTACATTCAATTAACCATGCAATGTATTTGACCTTGTCAATCAACACTACATTTAATTAACTAAGCAACATATTTGACCTTATCAATCAACACTACATTTAATCAACCATGCAACGTATTTGACCTTATCAATCAACACTACATTTAATTAACCATGCAACGTATTTGACCTTATCCATCAACACTACATTTAATTAACCATGCAACATATTTGACCTTATCAATCAACACTACATTTAATTAACCATGCAACGTATTTGACCTTATCAATCAACACTACATTTAATTAACCATGCAACGTATTTGACCTTATCAATCAACACTACATTTAATTAACCATGCAATGTATTTGACCTTATCAATCAACACTACATTTAATTAACCATGCAACATATTTGACCCTATCAATCAACACTACATTTAATTAACTAAGCAACATATTTGACCTTGTCAATCAACACTACATTTAATTAACCATGCAACATATTTGACCTTGTCAATCAACACTACATTTAATTAACCATGCAACGTAATTGACCTTATCAATCAACACTACATTTAATTAACCATGCAACGTATTTGACCTTATCAATCAACACTACATTTAATTAACCCTGCAACATATTTGACCTTGTCAATCAACACTACATTTAATTAACCATGCAACGTATTAGACCTTATCCATCAACACTACATTTAATTAACCATGCAACGTATTTGACCTTATCAATCAACAGTACATTTAATTAACCATGCAACGTATTTGACCTTATCAATCAACACTACATTTAATTAACCATGCAACGTATTTGACCTTATCAATCAACACTACATTTAATTAACCATGCAACATATTTGACCTTGTCAATCAACACTACATTTAATTAACTAAGCAACCTATTTGACCTTATCAATAAACACTACATTTAATTAACTAAGCAACATATTTGACCTTGTCAATCAACACTACATTTAATTAACTAAGCAACATATTTGACCTTATCAATCAACACTACATTTAATTAACTAAGCAACATATTTGACCTTATCAATCAACACTACATTTAATTAACCATGCAACATATTTGACCTTGTCAATCAACACTACATTTAATTAACCATGCAACGTATTTGACCTTGTCAATCAACACTACATTTAATTAACTAAGCAACATGTTTTACCTTATCAATCAACACTACATTTAATTAACTAGGCAACATATTTGACCTTATCAATCAACACTACATTTAATTAACCATGCAACATATTTGACCTTGTCAATCAACACTACATTTAATAAACTAAGCAACCTATTTGACCTTATCAATCAACACTACATTTAATTAACTAAGCAACATATTTAACCTTATCAATCAACACTACATTTAATTAACCATGCAACGTATTTGACCTTGTCAATCAACACTACATTTAATTAACCATGCAACATATTTGACCTTATCAATCAACACTACATTTAATTAACCATGCAACGTATTTGACCTTATCAATCAACACTACATTTAATTAACCATGCAACGTATTTGACCTTATCAATCAACACTACATTTAATTAACCATGCAACATATTTGACCTTATCAATCAACACTACATTTAATTAACCATGCAACATATTTGACCTTATCAATCAACACTACATTTAATTAACTAAGCAACGTATTTGACCTTATCAATCAACACTACATTTAATTAACCATGCAACGTATTTGACCTTGTCAATCAACACTACATTTAATTAACTAAGCAACATATTTGACCTTATCAATCAACACTACATTTAATTAACTAAGCAACATATTTGACCTTATCAATCAACACTACATTTAATTAACCTTGCAACATATCTGACCTTGTCAATCAACACTACATTTAATTAACTAAGCAACCTATTTGACCTTATCAATCAACACTACATTTAATTAACTAAGCAACATATTTGACCTTATCAATCAACACTACATTCAATTAACCATGCAATGTATTTGACCTTGTCAATCAACACTACATTTAATTAACTAAGCAACATATTTGACCTTATCAATCAACACTACATTTAATCAACCATGCAACGTATTTGACCTTATCAATCAACACTACATTTAATTAACCATGCAACGTATTTGACCTTATCCATCAACACTACATTTAATTAACCATGCAACATATTTGACCTTATCAATCAACACTACATTTAATTAACCATGCAACGTATTTGACCTTATCAATCAACACTACATTTAATTAACCATGCAATGTATTTGACCTTATCAATCAACACTACATTTAATTAACCATGCAACATATTTGACCCTATCAATCAACACTACATTTAATTAACTAAGCAACATATTTGACCTTGTCAATCAACACTACATTTAATTAACCATGCAACATATTTGACCTTGTCAATCAACACTACATTTAATTAACCATGCAACGTATTTGACCTTATCAATCAACACTACATTTAATTAACCATGCAACGTATTTGACCTTATCAATCAACACTACATTTAATTAACCATGCAACATATTTGACCTTGTCAATCAACACTACATTTAATTAACCATGCAACGTATTTGACCTTATCAATCAACACTACATTTAATTAACCATGCAACATATTTGACCCTATCAATCAACACTACATTTAATTAACTAAGCAACATATTTGACCTTGTCAATCAACACTACATTTAATTAACCATGCAACATATTTGACCTTGTCAATCAACACTACATTTAATTAACCATGCAACGTATTTGACCTTATCAATCAACACTACATTTAATTAACCATGCAACGTATTTGACCTTATCAATCAATACTACATTTAATTAACCATGCAACATATTTGACCTTGTCAATCAACACTACATTTAATTAACTAAGCAACATATTTGACCTTATCAATCAACACTACATTTAATTAACCATGCAACGTATTTGACCTTATCAATCAACACTACATTTAATTAACTTAGCAACATACTTGACCTTATCAATCAACACTACATTTAATTAACAATGCAACATATTTGACCTTGTCAATCAACACTACATTTAATTAACCATGCAACGTATTTGACTTTGTCAATCAACACTACATTTAATTAACTAAGCAACATATTTGACCTTATCAATCAACACTACATTTAATTAACTAAGCAACATATTTGACCTTATCAATCAACACTACATTTAATTAACCATGCAACATATTTGACCTTGTCAATCAACACTACATTTAATTAACTAAGCAACCTATTTGACCTTATCAATAAACACTACATTTAATTAACTAAGCAACATATTTGACCTTATCAATCAACACTACATTTAATTAACCATGCAACATATTTGACCTTATCAATCAACACTACATTTAATTAACTAAGCAACATATTTGACCTTATCAATCAACACTACATTTAATTAACTAAGCAACATATTTGACCTTATCAATCAACACTACATTTAATTAACCATGCAACATATTTGACCTTGTCAATCAACACTACATTTAATTAACCATGCAACGTATTTGACCTTGTCAATCAACACTACATTTAATTAACCAAGCAACATATTTTACCTTATCAATCAACACTACATTTAATTAACTAAGCAACATATTTGACCTTATCAATCAACACTACATTTAATTAACCATGCAACATATTTGACCTTGTCAATCAACCCTACATTTAATAAACTAAGCAACCTATTTGACCTTATCAATCAACACTACATTTAATTAACTAAGCAACATATTTGACCTTATCAATCAACACTACATTTAATTAACCATGCAACGTATTTGACCTTGTCAATCAACACTACATTTAATTAACCATGCAACATATTTGACCTTATCAATCAACACTACATTTAATTAACCATGCAACGTATTTGACCTTATCAATCAACACTACATTTAATTAACCATGCAACGTATTTGACCTTATCAATCAACACTACATTTAATTAACCATGCAACATATTTGACCTTATCAATCAACACTACATTTAATTAACCATGCAACATATTTGACCTTATCAATCAGCACTACATTTAATTAACCATGCAACATATTTGACCTTATCAATCAAAACTACATTTAATTAACCATGCAACATATTTGACCTTATCAATCAACACTACATTTAATTAACCATGCAACATATTTGACCTTATCAATCAACACTTCATTTAATTAACCATGCAACATATTTGACCTTATCAATCAACACTACATTTAATCAACCATGCAACATATTTGACCTTATCAATCAACACTACATTTAATTAACCATGCAACGTATTTGACCTTATCAATCAACACTACATTTAATTAACCATGCAACGTATTTGACCTTATCAATCAACACTACATTTAATTAACCATGCAACATATTTGACCTTATCAATCAACACTACATTTAATCAACCTTGCAACATATTTGACCTTGTCAATCAACACTACATTTAATTAACCATGCAACATATTTGACCTTATCAATCAACACTACATTTAATTAACCATGCAACATATTTGACCTTATCAATCAACACTACATTTAATTAACCATGCAACATATTTGACCTTATCAATCAACACTACATTTAATCAACCATGCAACATATTTGACCTTATCAATCAACACTACATTTAATTAACCATGCAACATATTTGACCTTATCAATCAACACTACATTTAATTAACCATGCAACATATTTGACCTTATCAATCAACACTACATTTAATTAACCATGCAACATATTTGACCTTATCAATCAACACTACATTTAATTAACCATGCAACATATTCGACCTTATCAATCAACACTACATTTAATTAACCATGCAACATATTTGACCTTATCAATCAACACTACATTTAATCAACCATGCAACATATTTGACCTTATCAAGCAACACTACATTTAATTAACCATGCAACATATTTGACCTTATCAATCAACACTACATTTAATTAACCATGCAACATATTTGACCTTATCAATCAACACTACATTTAATCAACCATGCAACATATTTGACCTTATCAATCAACACTACATTTAATTAACCATGCAACGTATTTGACCTTATCAATCAACACTACATTTAATTAACCATGCAACGTATTTGACCTTATCAATCAACACTACATTTAATTAACCATGCAACATATTTGACCTTATCAATCAACACTACATTTAATCAACCATGCAACATATTTGACCTTGTCAATCAACACTACATTTAATTAACCATGCAACATATTTGACCTTATCAATCAACACTACATTTAATTAACCATGCAACATATTTGACCTTATCAATCAACACTACATTTAATTAACCATGCAACATATTTGACCTTATCAATCAACACTACATTTAATCAACCATGCAACATATTTGACCTTATCAAGCAACACTACATTTAATTAACCATGCAACGTATTTGAACTTATCAATCAACACTACATGTGAGCTCTGTTACAAAGTGTAGAAGTACGACACATCACCATGACAAGTCTCTCTTTACCAGAAGGCTGTGCTATGACAACTGCCTCCCTATTTCGTTTGAAGCCCTCAGAGAAGTGCTGACTCAGACTCCTTACGATAAAACCATCCTCACGTCGTGTTTTTTCTCGGTTGGAACTTTGAGTCAAGAATTACGGCCTCTTTGACAAGGACTCTCTTTTCCCATCCAACACAATTTCCCAACTCATATGGAAACGGGGTTTGTACATGTTATTATGAAGGTTACTAGATACTACATATATACTTACATCATGTATGTATTACATGTTATTACGAATGTTACTAAATAACATATTTACCTACATATTTAAATATGAAAAATTTTAAGCGTATTATGGGCGGAATACAACGACTCCCATAGGCTTTATTGTAAGATGTATTTACTAATTAGAGTGCATTAAAACAAGAAAATCATATCCATGCTTTGTCTTATATAAGGATTTTAAATTATAGGAAAATTTTCAAAACAAAATGTCAGTTCCCCTTTAAATATTTAGTAATAGTAATAGAATATGTTTACTCACACTTTGGGAGTCCATGATGCCAAACAAGGGGAAAAGGAATGCAGGAAGCAGCGCCGTTATGGCCAGCGGCAGAACCTCGGTGCACCAGTACACCGCCATCAGGATGATGACATAAGCACATTGTGCTTCCTGGATGTACAAAATACCAGTATCAGTATCATTACAGTGGATGTCAGGTATAGATCCACCATTAGCGTTTGTTTACATTGTGACGGCGGTGAGTTATTTTATCCTCCTGCGTTGTGTAATGAAGCCTGTTTAGCTATTCCTCGCCCTCCAGTGATAATGCTACTTGTAAAAAACATACTTTATTTGTTGCCATGGAGGCCAGGATTAGTGATTTAGAAGTATCGGCACAGGGGCCACATGGCATCTCATATGAGCACACAGGGGCCACATGGCATCTCATAGGAGCACACAGGGGCCACATGGCATCTTATATGAGCACACAGAGGCCACATGGCATCTCATAGGAGCACACAGGGGCCACATGGCATCTCATAGGAGCACACAGGGGCCACATGGCATCTTATAGGAGCACACAAGGGGCCACATGGCATCTTATAGGAGCACACAGGGGCCACATGGCATCTCATAGGAGCACACAGGGGCCACATGGCATCTCATAGGAGCACACAGGGGCCACATGGCATCTTATAGGAGCACACAGGGGCCACATGGCATCTTAAAGGAGCACACAGGGGCCACATGGCATCTTATAGGAGCACACAGGGGCCGCATGGCATCTTATATGAGCACACAGGGGCCACATGGCATCTTATATGAGCACACAGGGGCCACATGGCATCTTATAGGAGCACACAGGGGCCACATGGCATCTTATAGGAGCACACAGGGGCCACATCACATCTTATATGAGCACACAGAGGCCACATGGCATCTTATAGGGGTCACATGGCATCTTATAGGAGCACACAGGGTCCACATTGCATCTTATAGGAGCACACAGGGGCCACATTGCATCTTATAGGAGCACACAGGGGCCACATCACATCTTATATGAGCACACAGGGGCCACATGGCATCTTATAGGAGCACACAGGGGCCACATGGCATCTTATAGGAGCACACAGGGGCCACATCACATCTTATATGAGCACTCAGGGGCCACATCGCATCTTATATAAGCACAAAGGGGCCAAATGGCATCTTATAGGAGCACACAGGGGCCACATGGCATCTTATAGGAGCACACAGGTGCCACGTCGCACCTTTAGGAGCACACAGGGGCCAAATGGCATCTTATAGGAGCACACAGGTGCCACGTCGCATCTTATAGGAGCACACAGGGGCCACATGGCAGCTTATAGGAACACACAGGGGCCAAATGGCCTCTTATAGGAGCACACAGGGGCCACATGGCATCTTATAGGAGCACACAGGGGCCACATGGCATCTTATAGGAGCACACAGGGGCCACATTGCATCTTATAGGAGCACACAGGGGCCACATCACATCTTATATGAGCACACAGGGTCCACATTGCATCTTATAGGAGCACACAGGGGCCACATGGCATCTTATAGGAGCACACAGGGGCCACATCACATCTTATATGAGCACTCAGGGGCCACATCGCATCTTATATAAGCACAAAGGGGCCAAATGGCATCTTATAGGAGCACACAGGGGCCACATGGCATCTTATAGGAGCACACAGGTGCCACGTCGCACCTTTAGGAGCACACAGGGGCCACATGGCAGCTTATAGGAACACACAGGGGCCAAATGGCCTCTTATAGGAGCACACAGGGGCCACATGGCATCTTATAGGAGCACACAGGGGCCACATGGCATCTTATAGGAGCACACAGGGGCCACATGGCATCTTATAGGAGCACACAGGGGCCACATGGCATCTTATAGGAGCACACAGGGGCCACATGGCATCTTATAGGAACACACAGGGGTCACATGGCATCTTATATGAGCACACAGGGGCCACATGGCATCTTATAGGAGCACACAGGGGCCACATTGCATCTTATAGGAGCACATAGGGGCCACATGGCATCTTATAGGAGCACACAGGGGCCACATGGCATCTTATAGGAGCACACAGGGGCCACATGGCATCTTATATGAGCACACAGGGGTCACATGGCATCTTATATGAGCACACAGGGGCCACATGGCATCTTATAGGAGCACACAGGGGCCACATTGCATCTTATAGGAGCACACAGGGGCCACATGGCATCTTATAGGAGCACACAGGGGCCACATGGCATCTTATAGGAACACACAGGGGTCACATCACATCTTATATGAGCACACAGGGGCCAAATTGCATCTTATATGAGCACACAGGGGCCACATCACATATTATAGGAGCAGACAGGGGCCACATTGCATCTTATATAAGCACAAAGGGGCCACATGGCATCTTATAGGAGCACACAGGGGCCACATGGCATCTTATAGGAGCACACAGGGGCCAAATGGCATCTTATAGGAGCTCACAGGGGCCACATCACATCTTATATGAGCACACAGAGGCCACATGGCATCTTATAGGGGCCACATAGCATCTTATAGGAGCACACAGGGGCCACATTGCATCTTATAAGAACACACAGGGGCCAAATGGCATCTTATAGGAGCACACAGGGGCCACATGGCATCTTATAGGAGCACACAGGGGCCACGTGGCATCTTATAGGAGCACACAGGGGCCACATGGCATCTTATAGGAGCACACAGGGGCCACATGGCATCTTATAGGAGCACACAGGGGCCACATGGCATCTTATAGGAGCACACAGGGGCCACATGGCATCTTATATGAGCACACAGGGGCCACATTGCATCTTATAGGAGCACACAGGGGCCACATCACATCTTATATGAGCACACGGGGGCCAAATCGCATCTTATATGAGAACACAGGGGCCACATCACATATTATAGGAGCACACAGGGGCCACATGGCATCTTATAGGAGCACACAGGGGCCACATCACATCTTATATAAGCAAACAGGGCCCACATCACATCTTATAGGAGCACACAGGTGCCACGTCGCACCTTTAGGAGCACACAGGGGCCAAATGGCATCTTATAGGAGCACACAGGTGCCACGTCGCATCTTATAGGAGCACACAGGGGCCACATGGCAGCTTATAGGAGCACACAGGGGCCACATGGCATCTTATATGAGCACACAGGGGCCACATGGCATCTTATAGGAGCACACAGGGGCCACATTGCATCTTATAGGAGCACATAGGGGCCACATGGCATCTTATAGGAGCACACAGGGGCCACATGGCATCTTATAGGAGCACACAGGGGCCACATGGCATCTTATATGAGCACACAGGGGTCACATGGCATCTTATATGAGCACACAGGGGCCACATGGCATCTTATAGGAGCACACAGGGGCCACATTGCATCTTATAGGAGCACACAGGGGCCACATGGCATCTTATAGGAGCACACAGGGGCCACATGGCATCTTATAGGAACACACAGGGGTCACATCACATCTTATATGAGCACACAGGGGCCAAATTGCATCTTATATGAGCACACAGGGGCCACATCACATATTATAGGAGCAGACAGGGGCCACATTGCATCTTATATAAGCACAAAGGGGCCACATGGCATCTTATAGGAGCACACAGGGGCCACATGGCATCTTATAGGAGCACACAGGGGCCAAATGGCATCTTATAGGAGCTCACAGGGGCCACATCACATCTTATATGAGCACACAGAGGCCACATGGCATCTTATAGGGGCCACATAGCATCTTATAGGAGCACACAGGGGCCACATTGCATCTTATAAGAACACACAGGGGCCAAATGGCATCTTATAGGAGCACACAGGGGCCACATGGCATCTTATAGGAGCACACAGGGGCCACGTGGCATCTTATAGGAGCACACAGGGGCCACATGGCATCTTATAGGAGCACACAGGGGCCACATGGCATCTTATAGGAGCACACAGGGGCCACATGGCATCTTATAGGAGCACACAGGGGCCACATGGCATCTTATATGAGCACACAGGGGCCACATTGCATCTTATAGGAGCACACAGGGGCCACATCACATCTTATATGAGCACACGGGGGCCAAATCGCATCTTATATGAGAACACAGGGGCCACATCACATATTATAGGAGCACACAGGGGCCACATGGCATCTTATAGGAGCACACAGGGGCCACATCACATCTTATATAAGCAAACAGGGCCCACATCACATCTTATAGGAACACACAGGGGCCACATTGCATCTTATAGGAGCACACAGGGGCCACATCACATCTTATAGGAGCACACAGGGGCCACATTGCATCTTATAGGAACACACAGGGGCCACATGGCATCTTATAGGAGCACACAGGGGCCACATGGCATCTTATAGGAGCACACAGGGTCCACATCGCATCTTATAGGAGCACACAGGGGCCACATGGCATCCTATAGGAGCACACAGGGGCCACATGGCATCTTATATGAGCACACAGGGGCCACATGGCATCGTATAGGCGCACACAGGGTCCACATCGCATCTTATAAGAGCACACAGGGGCCACATGGCATCTTATAGGAGCACACAGGGGCCACATGGCATCTTATAGTAGCACACAGGGGCCACATGGCATATTATAGGAGCACACAGGGGCCACATGGCATCTTATAGGAGCACACAGGGGCCACATGGCATATTATAGGAGCACACAGGGGCCACATTGCATCTTAAAACCACGTCACTACATGACGATGACGCGCCATCATTGCATTAAAAAACAAATAGTAATAATAAATGGGGAAACGGTACTTTTTCAAACAGCGTTTAGTACCGTTTTTGATTCATTAGTAACACCATACTATACTAGTAGTGGTATACTGTGCAACCCTTGTTGGAATTCATGTTTACTTCCATGTAATTATGGCTGTGGGCTGACTCGTGTTCAGTTGGACATTGACTCCTCTAATGTGTCCAACTTTTATTGTCCTGGTATTAAATGGGCCCTTGAGAAGATATACAGTAATAAAAATTTGGTTGCCAAAATGTGAAGGATCTACTTATTGACAGCTTCTCTGCATCAATAGTCCTTACATAAGTTATGACGGTCCAAAGGCTGCTTCTTCCTTCTTCAGATATCAGGACACGCTTGTGTTGACATCTTCATGTACAACACACATCACTAATCAAAGACCATCTCTGCACACCGCACACTTTGTACAGAGCGACTCTAGTCTTATCAGCACATGTGCAGCACGCGTGTGTGTGTGTGTGTGTGTGTGTGTGTGTGTGTGTGTGTGTGTGTGTGTGTGTGTGTGTGTGTGTGTGTGTGTGTGTGTGTGTGTGTGTGTGTGTGTGTGTGTGTGTGTGTGTGTGTGTGTGTGTGTGTGTGTGTGTTGCCACACTGGGGCCACGTCGCATCTTATAGGAGCACACAGGGGCCTCATCGCATCTTACATGGCATCTTACAGGGGCCACTTCGCATTTTATAGAAGCACACAGGGGCCACATCACATCTTAAAGGGGCAAACAGGGGCCACATGGCATCTTATAGGAGCACACAGGGGCCACATGACATCTTTTATGAGCACACAGGGGCCACATCGCATCTTATAGGAGCACACAGGGGCCACGTGGTATCTTATAAGATCACACAGGGGCCACATGGCATCTTATAGGAAGACACAGGGGCCACATCGCATCTTATATGAGCACACAGGGGCCACATGGCATCTTATATGAGCACACAGGGTCCACATTGCAACTTATAGGAGCACACAGGGGCCACATCACATCTTATATGTGCACTCAGGGGTCACATCGCATCTTATATAAGCACAAAGGGGCCAAATGGCATATTATAGGAGCACACAGGGGCCACATGGCATCTTATAGGAGCACACAGGGGCCACATTGCATATTATAGGAGCACACAGGGGCCACATGGCATCTTATAGGGGTCACATGGCATCTTATAGGAGCACACAGGGGCCACATGGCATCTTATGTGAGCACACAGGGTCCACATTGCATCTTATAGGAGCACACAGGGGCCACATCACATCTTATATGAGCACAAAGGGGCCAAATGGCATCTTACAGGAGCACACAGGGGCCACATGGCATCGTATAGGAGCACACAGGGGCCACATGGCATATTATAGGAGCACACAGGGGCCACATGGCATCTTATAGGGGTCACA